>NC_061113.1:267013219-267051253 GCF_002878395.1 Capsicum annuum
AAAAAATGGATTTGGGTAATTGACATCTGCCTTTTGATTGCAGATAATGTTCATATTTGTAGATATTAGAGAGGACAATCTTGCAAAGCCCTTCCTAACTATGTTTGGTCTAGAAGAGTCAGAAGACCCTGTGGTTAGTTTTTCATGAACTATTTTTCAACTTGTCGATACTAGCTATTTTTTAAGTTTGCTCAGACAACACTTGCCATTGTGTGGATGGACAGGTAGTATCTTTCAACTACAGTAGCAGCTTGAAGTATTTGTTGGAATCAGATACCACACCAACAAGCATAGAAGTATCAATCCCTCTCTGTTTGCTTTCTTTTTCTAGGTTTCTTCAAATTGTGGTTTGACATTCACATTGTTGATTGATTTCTGCAGGACTTTTGTTCAGGTCTTCTGAGTGGAACTGTGTCACCATACTACAAGTCACAGCCAATTCCTGATAACGTAAGTTCTTTTAACAATAAATCTCATTATGTCAGTTGGTGTTTTGGCGATTAGAAAACATTATTTGCAGTTCTTTAGCTTTCCTAACCAAGTTATATCCTGGTCTAGTCCGAAACTATTTAATCCCATAATTTCTATTACAGATGCAGCTCTTGTTTTCTGATCTGATCCTTTTTGCTAGACATTAGCCAAGGAAAATTTGGTATAGTTATGTTTATACAAAAATATTTTATTAACTCTAAAGAACCTTTGCTTCGTAATTGCAGAAGAACATGAGCATTCTGACCATTGTTGGTAAGACATTTGATGAATTGGTCCTGAACAGTCACGAAAACGTCCTTCTAGAGGTTTGTATTGTTTTACACAGATCAGACACTTGTTGATAGTTGACTCTCATACTCTTATGTGTTTGTTAGAATTCTTGAGCATTTGGTTTACGAACTAACTGCAGAGGAAAAATGAAAGAATATGTTGGAACCATATTTCATCCTTTATTGAGGAACTCACACTAAAGATGTTCTGCAATGTGGATAATCTTATAGTTTTGTAATAATGTATCTTTACTCGTGTACTGAAGATATACACACCATGGTGCATCACTTGTGAAACCATAAGCAAGCAAATGGAGAAGTTGGCCAAGCATTTCAAAGGTTTAGATAACTTGATCTTTGCAAGGATAGATGCTTCCCTAAATGAACATCCGAAATTACAGGTAAGGATACTAAATACTTTACTCCTTTGCCTTAAATCGATACAGTGCTCAGATCCTTAATGTTTAAGATGAAAACTTACAGTCTTAATATTTTGTCCAGTCTGGTCTGGAATAGACATTAAGTTACCAACAACTATGCCTCTAGTCCCAAGCAAATTAGGGTCGGCTTTATGAATCTTCATTCTTCACTGTCCATGATTCAAGGGCAGTCCGGTGCGCTATGCGCAGGGTCCGGAGAATCACTGTCCATGATTCTCCATTTAAATTCATCTCAAACCAACATTATTCAGAATATGCATTAGGTTACTACTCCCTTTAGCATCCCTAGATATATAACATAAGGTCAGGTTTTCAACTCCGGAGAAGTGAATTGAGTATAGAGCATGGAGGGAATAGAGAATTCCCAAAAAGAGATGTCAAATGACAAACTGTTTTCCCAGAATTTACTTCAAGTTGATCCCCTAAATCACTATCCACCACGTAACAAGAAACTAGATGGATGTTACAGAATGCTGGAAATGAGATGTTTTTCGCAGGATAATTGCTTTCATCAAAAACGTGAGAGCAATATATTCAGTATATTTGACTGTAGACTATGCTATTGACACGCAATTTCATCTTTAGAATCTTCACCTTAGAGATCCAGATAAGAGACAGGCACAAGTCTCCTCTATTAGAGTTCCTTCCTTTCCATCAGTTCAGAGGATTCCGCCATCAAACTCCTCTTGACTCCTTTTGTGTCCACCGCATGGAGTCTTCTGGTAGCCAACAGCAGATAATGCCTAATGGACTCTGTTTCATTATTTGTACCTTGAAATAGTCTCGCGTCAGTTCTATCATTTTTAATTTGTTCTAGAGAAACAGT
The DNA here is from genome assembly GCF_002878395.1 of Capsicum annuum. NCBI lineage: Eukaryota > Viridiplantae > Streptophyta > Magnoliopsida > Solanales > Solanaceae > Capsicum > Capsicum annuum. Next base: position 267,015,247 of record NC_061113.1, read on the forward strand.
TGAATTATTTCTTGTCTGGCATGAAGTGGCAGTTGTAGACAATTTTTTTCAAGGCATGAACTGCAAAGAGAGTACCATTTTCATGCTGATGTATTTGGCCAGAAGAAGTATCTCAAAATGCATCATAATAAGGAAAAAAAAGAAAGAAAATTGAAACAAGTACAGTCAAATGGCAGGGAGATGGCTAGTATCTTAACATTCTGTTAAGAGTTTTTAGTACTGAATTTGCTCTTACCAATGCAGGTTGATGACTATCCAACACTTCTCTTCTACTTAGCAGATGACAAAACAAATCCAGTAAGTTTTAATGATAATAATATACTTTGATGATTTTATTATTCTTGCTCGCCTTTTAATGGGCTTCCCTGTTGAATTTCCTTATGTAGATACTACTTCCTACAAAATCAAGCACAAAAGAATTGGCTGCTCTGATCAACAAGAATTTGAAAGCACAACATCATGAAGTTAGAGATGAACTCTAGGAAACTGTTGCATCGAGGGACAATCTAATTATTTGAAGATGAGGAAAATTATACAGCATATACAGACACCTGCGGGTTACATGAGTAGATATTTCAGAGAGTTGAGGTCCACGGTTGGGTAGACTAAATTGTATCATCAATTAGCAAATTAGTAACTGTTTTGACGTGAACATTGCTTCTATTGGCTGAGCAATATTTCTGTTGATGACAGCTTTAAACTTTGGTTGCATCTCACTGTATGATACTAATAGCAAATGATTATTTAAAATGTTGGGATTACATCAGATGCTGATTAGTCAGCTTTTGAGTTTTAACTGGTCAAGTTTGGTTCAAAACACACTAAGTATCCTAATCTTTTGAGTTTCATACCTAAACTATCAAGTTTACAAGTTTCCTACATGAACTATCACCAGCTAATCAGCAAAACACACCTAAACTATTAAGGCTCACTATTCCTACTTGAAAGTTCAGGTATGAAATTCAAACAATGAACAGTTTAGATTTGTTTTGCTGACTAATTGGTGATAGTTCAGACAGAAAACTCAGGAAACTCACACACATGATAGTTCAGGTACAAGACTAAGATTCTGATCATCCCAATGTTTGTGGGTAGGTGCACTTTTATCTTCTTTTCTTTTACTTTTTCATAATCATAAGCTATTTAGCACGTACCCACTTGCTTAACTAATCCAAATTCATGTCGCATAGAGCCCATAAATAGGTAAGTTCCATGTCAAGAATTTCTCCATTCCCAAAGCTCACATGCGAGATATCCGGTTTAAGGGTTGAGGAGACAAGCTTTTTACAAAGACCGGCAAATCGGCTCCATCAATGTTAACAATCAATTTTAAGTCGTGTCCACATCAAATACCAAATGAATTTATATTTATACTACATATAATGCCTAAGCTGATTTTGCTGAGGCCGAAAAACATAATGACCAAATACATGAATTCACCTAACATCAAGAGTGGAATATAAATTTTTTCCTAAACATTATATGCACAGATATTATCAAACCCCATATGGTGTCCTTCCTCGATCTTTTTAATTGTGTCTGCTATACCAAATCCACCTGCAGACATTAACAGGTGAATGAGCAAATGATCAAAATTAGCGAGCGCTTCCACTTACATCAAATATGAAGAAACTTGCCTAATGATATCGCGCTCACAAAGATTGTGAGCGCCAAAATGAAGATGATCACAGATGCTCTACCAACAATGCTAATTATTCTTCGTACAACATGCTGTCCAACTAAGGCTGCAACAATGGCCACAGCAATAAAATACAGTGCTGAAACATATCCAGAGAAAATAAAGCAGGTTAGTAAACAAGCAAACAGATTCCCAGATTTCTACATTTATCGATCAGTACCACAAGCTTTGAATGTAATTGTTTGAATACCTATCTAACGAGATTACTATTTTTAAGGCTTCGTAGCATCGTCCTTACCATATGGAACTGGAAAACGTCCTAGCAAGTAATATTGTATGACGGACATGGAGGAGGAAAATATCATCACAAAAGCAGCAGTAGCACTCGATACCTACATTTATAAAGTTACTAACAGTGTGAGTGCCTCTTTGAGAAATTACTAACGGTTTAATTTAGTAAGTCCAAGATACTTCTTTTCTCCTTCAATCAAAATGACGTGCGCAACTAGAGGTATTAAATGCGATGAAATGCACCTGAGGAGGAATCCCTAGCTCCAAAAACAATGGACCCAAAATGAATCCACCACCAAGACCTAGCAGACCACCAACTATACCAGCCAAAATGCCACAGAAACAATAAAGAATCAACTGATGCACTTTCCACGTTGTTACTGCTTCTCCACTTGAGAGAACCACCCTTGATCCCTTGTACAAGCAAACAGCTTCATATGCAGAAGCTCCAACAGCGATGGGGAGCTGAAAAGTAGGATAAAAAGAAATTTTAACTTGGTCAAAATACCCTTTTTAAGTGAACGAGAAGCCCATTGGCTCATGTGACACGACCAGAAAGCAGAGGCAAGCTATATTAATACCACATAAGCTTAAATCGCACAATTTATAGTCTAATTCATTGCTGTCAAATGACATCAATACAGTTGATGAGATTTACATGTGAATGAGGGGTGAATAGCTGAGAAACAGTTCAGTTTAAATCTAAATAACAATAACTACCTGCAAGAGGTTTAAGATCCAATATGCTGTTGAACAAGTTGGGGCGTAATTCTGAAAATAAATAAGGCATTCAAATCAGTAAGGCATTATTGCACGAAAGCACAGAATGCACTCATCAAAACGTAAAAGCTCTTGGAAACAAGGAAAGCACTAATAAAAGCAGGAACCTTGGAGACATGCAGAAATAGGATTATGATCCAGACAGCAATAAGTATGGCCGTATCCTTCCAGTACATATTGTCAAAAATTGAGACCTGGAGTAGCTCAAGAAATCAGCATTGAAGAAATGTCGCATCTAGTTCAGAATATGATATAGACTAGGATATTGTTTATAAGGAGTCAAGCAGATTGTGAAGGACAGGAAAGTTTAGTGTGTGAAATAATTTGCGACACCGGGGTGTATTAATTACCTCCTTTGCTTTATAAACTTCATTTGTAAAAGTAGAATCATTTTTTGGACCTCCAGGTATAAGCTTGTATGCAACTTCTTCACCGCCAGCATCTGATTTCAGTTATCGAATGTTACACAGAATTTCAAAAATCTCTGTTGAGGTGTAGAAGATAGAGAAGATAGGTACTCACCATTAGATGTCAAGCGCCTTACTGCTTCCTGGACGCGAAAGAAATTAAGATGTGTTACGAATATATACTAAAAGACGTTCTTGTCTTGTACTCTACAATCACAGAAAAGGACCAAGAGACAACCTCTTTAATAATAGTTTCTTTCTTCCATGTCTCGAATCCCTTGAAGAATGCCTTGATTGAAGCAACTGTAATTCCCATAACGAATCAGAATATGTACTGTGACAAAATCGATAAAATTGCAGCTTGAAAGCAGTTACCTAAGAAAAGAATGATCAATAAGATTGTAACCATCCACTCAGCAAAAAGTACATTTAGTACAACTCCAATACTGATCCCTAACAACAACATTGGTTGGAAAAGAAGAGCTAGATCATAATCAATAATGGGCAGGTCAAGCAATGGATGCCTCAGCTTAAGACTGTAGTAGACAGTTGCACCCGCTGCACCAGTGATCATACCTGGCAAGAAACACAAAAAGGTCAAAAATGGGACAAAGAGTGGAGAAAATGATGTTGCAAATGTGTTTAATCTAGGAAACACAAAGGGACAACGGAATTTTTCCCTCCAGTCTTTTAGGACTCCTTTCACAAGGCCACAACAAAGATTCAAGCTACTAAAAGACGCAAAGTATTTGCAAGCACTTTCGAGTAATATCTAACAAGGAATTTGACCTCTTAAAATCAAGTTTCTTACTTTCTCAAATGGTCATTCAGCTAATAGTAATTAACTCAAAAAGTCACTTTCTTTGTTGAAAAGGACTGGAACCAAGAAGAAGGGTGACTTTCCGAGATAAGTAATACTCGTAACTATTAATTGATAGATCATCTAGGCAATCAATTCATTACAAATGTGTGTAAAAGTAATAAGTTCATAGATGAACTCTTTACATTTTGATATCGCAGTTGATGTTTTTGGATCAAATCCAATGATCAAAGTAAGCATGGGGACAAAGATACCGCCTCCCCCGACACCTCCTACACTCCCAAAAGCAGCACCCAAGAATCCAATTACTGAACCAACAATCACGCTCCACCCAAATTCCAGTTCCTGCAATGCATACACCTATTCAGTAGTACTCCCTTAGTTACAATTTGTTTGTCCGGTTTTGACTAGGCACAGAACTTAAGAAAGTAAAGATACTAGATACTTTTGGATCTTGTGGTCTTAAACATACCACGTGGAAAGTTCTTTCTGAAACAGTAATTCAGTTATTTGATTTGATAAAAATATGTCATGCTGCTACTACTAGTGGAGCAAGAGATAATAAGGAAAAACTGTTCTATGGGCAGTAAGAACTTGGAACTTACAGGCCAAACATGGTGGTAATGAAATTCACTCCTTTTCCCAAGAAGATTGAACAGTTCAAATAAGTAATTTGACTCAATGATATGAGTTGTTCCATTGTTGTTCAAAGAGTTCTTATGTGTAATTTGCTCTCCAGAAGCAACCATAATTAAAGCTAGAACAACCAAACCACTCACAGCAACTCTATATTTTCTCAAACCATCCAATTTTAATCCAGTTTCAGCCATCAATTTGCCACGTACCCACCTTATCACTCTTCTAAAATAGTCAAGAATAAAGATTTACCAAGTCACAAACCTGGAAAATAAGCTCAAATACACAGCAAGAAAATCAAGAATTACCGAAGTAAGTACAAAGATAGCAACTTTGGAATATAAATTAGCAGAAAAAAATGAAGCAACTTTGAGAGTTCAAGATTTCCAGTATTATTACAGAGGAGACAAGTACTAGCTGAGGATAAAGAGCTGCCACAACTGGAGGTAAATTTTTGCTTTTGACAGCGTTTGAAATAACCCCACTTCAGCACTTTAATGGAAATTTTATTTCTGTGTCCCCCGTATAAAGTCTACTAGGCACTTGGCTGTAGTTGCCATCTTTGTTAACAGCTGGTGGTTCTGTCGCAAAGCTGTGAATTTTACTAAAAAAATTACAAATCTACAGTATATTTTGTATGTACAGTATAAAAGCTGCTGGTTTTCTCATTGTTACAGATGTAAACTAAGATATGGAAACTCATGGTACTGAAATAATTGAGTTTATTCTTATCACTTAGTACTAACCAACCAATGAGCATCTCCTCTTGTAAAAATGTCAACTTCACAGTAGTAATAATTTTAATATAATTGTAGGGTCTGATTAGAAATAATTTAGGAATTTTTGATAGATGGGAGTTGGGACAAATGAATAAAAAGACACTCCTAGTACATTTACTTAATGTCATCACTAATTAATATTACCATTAAGTACTATGATTTATATATTTATTAGAAAGAAAAAAAACACATTGGAATATAATTAGAGTGAGAAAAAGAAGATCAAATAGATCTGTCATTCAGTTGCTTACTAAGATTTTGTCATAAAAAAGTGAGACAAAACCCATTGATACAATCATATTATTACACTCTTTTCTAATGTTAATTATAAATCCAATACTAAATATAAGCAGGGCAATCCAGTAAAGAAATTTTGGATCATTCGAATCGAGTAATTTTAGTTTAGATTCTATATTTTGTTAAGAAAACTTATTAAATAAGTTAAGATAAAGAATTTCGATCCTAGTCTAAATAATAATCATAAAATTTAAATTATAAATTCACTCCGAACATTTAAAGGGGTGACATGAAGTCATCAATTTCTACCAGCTAAATCCAACCCCCGACAAGTTTCATATGGCATCATCACGACCCCACCTTCACTATTTAATTTCGATGTGTAAGTTGATAATCCAACTGACATGATATTTATTTATGGTAAAAAAAATAAAAAATAAAAAAAACTTGATTTCTATAGTTGCATGACATTTGAATGTCATTATAATAATTGAATTTAAAAAAGACTATAGGGATCAGTACAACAGCTGCTGAAAATGAGTTATCGTTCAGTTTACAGAAACGTGTTCCATGCCTGTACATTCATTGGCCAAACAAAAAATTGACACTCTATAATGAAAACTCATAAGACACAGTTGAGCTTGAGCATTGCAGATTTGCTATAACTTCAATTTTATACTCTGCCCACTGTTGCACAGTTTCAGATAGTTGAGGAAAAAAGTTTGGGCAAAAGGAAATAAGTACTTGACAGCTATAGAAAAAGAGAAAAGGACAAGGAGAAGGCGAATGCACCATTTATCTAAAGGAATATCTAGTACTCAAGAATTTTGCACGTTTTGGAACCCCACCCCCTCCCACCTTACCTCCCTTTGGTGAGTTCAATAACCCCCGTAACAACATATATCCAGTGAAATCCGGTTGAGAAGTATAGAGGTGGTTTGAGGACCCTTGATTCAAGTACAGCAAATCAAAGTAAGGGAAGGGAAAATGATAGTGAAGAAAACATAGCAACTAACACAGAAATAATGCAATAACCAAAACACCATTAGACAACAAATTAAATGATGACAGAAATCAAAAGCAAGACACTATAGTCTATATGCTTTTCTAATCGCCCCTATAAGCTTGCTCACATACATGAGTAACGAGGAGAGTTATGGTCCTTAATCAGAGTAGAACAGTCATTAATCCACCTTATCAACTTATTTCAAATTATTAAAGCATAATTGTTGTTGTTGGAAAGACGAAGCATTTGTGTGTTAAAATGGTGACAATCTTGCTTCTCAATTTTCACTGCATGAAACATTGTTTTTTTACTACACTGCTCAGCTGACCATCCCAACATTAATTGAAGGTAGCTGTTCGTTCATCTTCCTGCTGGGGCCAAATTTAAGGTAAGATAATACGAAATTCATATCTTGGGTCAAAATGGGACCAAATGGAGCAGATTTTCCGAGTATGAATTGACTATTAATTTTGAAAAAAAAGATTAGAAACGACATCAACTGAAAGCATCATATCATATACTCATAGTAACTCAAATACATGCCACCTAATGTCATTACATTACATTCAATTTCTCAACTAAAATGTGCCCATCAAGCCATGAAGCATATGCAGGATGAACTCGTTTTTATTGCCAAATTTTAATGTCTCAACTACCAGGTACTAGTTCTTATGGTGGAAATGATCTCTTTTGACCACTCACACATTAAGGAGGACAAAATAATCTTAGGCATGAAAATAAAAAGCTCGTGTAAAAACAACATAAAACACAAATCTTTTTAGTACATGTCTAATACTAGTACAATATTATTCAACCAAAGTTACAGAAGTTACTATTATTATATGTTCGTTCATACAAAACCTTCAACTAGAGTTGGCTTCTCATCACTTGCTTCTTCGTCTTCCTCCTTCCCTTCCTTTTTCTTAATTTTCCCCCCTTTTTCTCCAATCTCCAAACCCTGCAACCCATCCACACAAGATTCACCGCCTTCCGGCAGAGATAATCCATCCACCAAGTCTCCGCGGTCATCAGAATCCTTACTACCACCTTCTACATCCACCACATCGATTATCCCTTCCGGCACTTCGCCTCCACCGCCTTTCTCCGTAGTACATTTTCCTGGAATGTCGGTAATACCCTCCGTAATACCTATAAGAGCATCCTTAGCGAAATCGTCGTTCGGCGATGGAGCTTTCACACACTGGCCTTGCGATTCGTCTTCATCGTCCGATGCTGAGATTATTGATCGTACGGCGGTGGCGGCTTTGAGAAATGCTTCTTTGATTGATTCAGGTGGAAGTGCACAATCTTCGAGGCCTGCATCTTCGAGACGCGGTGGTTGGATTTTGTCGAGTAAACTCTCTGATTCCTTTGTGAACTCCATTTGGTAAGAAATTATTTCAGTAGAGAGAAAAGCCCTAATTTTACTTGAATTTGGGAACCCAAAAGAGAGAAATGAATTGTGATTTGCAAGGCACAAGAAATGTGGCCACTTTTTGTGTTTTGTAGAGAGCGAATTGGTACGTGGCACACTTCTCAAATGTTCGCATGTGCCTAAAACCGACATAATTTATCGGTTGAGTCCGACAAGAATACGTATATCTCGGGTAACCCACAGCGCGAACAGTATGGTTCGATGTTTTTTAATTTGAGTGTCTGATTTACTCCTTCCGTCTCAAATTATTCGTCTCAAATTTTCTAATTTAATTTTTCATTTTACTTATCTTTTTTATTAATCAAGAGGAGACAAATTTTTTTCATATTTTACCCTTTGCATTTATTATATTTTCTTCAAATTAAAATACAAACATCATCTAATAGGGGTATTATGATAAATTAATCATATTATTAATTATTTTTCTTAATCAATATGTCATCTCAATTTGAGACGGAGAGAGTAACAAAATACCCCCGTGAAATTTCACAAATTGAGTTTGGAAAGGATAAAGGGTACATAGATCATGCCATTCTCTGTACATAAGTTGTTTTCAAATGGTCATCGACTCAAGTACAATAGATGATCAAGTACAATGTATGATTTTGATTCGATATGAATTTTAAGACATTAAGGAGTCGTTTGGTAGAGTGTATAAGATCAATGCAAAATATAATGTATTAGTAATGCTTGCATTAGTAATACTTGTATTAGTTATGCACGTATTATTTCTTATACATTGTTTGGTTTGATGTATAAGAAATAATACATTTTACATAATTTCTATAAAAGAAATGTTTGTTTACAAAAATACCCTTCTTTGATTTTGTACATTTTTTTGCAACAAAATTTTTTTGTCGTCTCAAATATAATTAGTATTGTTGAACTAGTATATAGAGGTTTCGGATTAATTGCAAGACCTTCGTCTTTGCGCATGAAATATTATGCCAACGGATTAACATAGTCGGAACAAAAATAAAATATAAGACGTAAAATTAAGAAATAGTCTCAATTTTTTTTTATCTTTTTAAAGATCCTCGAAGCAAAGCAAAAATATGTTACAATTATTTAAATCAATTATTCATTGTTGTAGATTAAAATGGTGGGAAAAAAAATTATGAAATGTTTTGAAAAGATTCATTATTGTAAATTAAAATGGCGGGAAAAGAAATGGTGAAATATTTTGAGAGGGAAATTGAGGGGTATTAAGGTCATTTAATAAGTTAATGAATGTATTAAAGACTTTGCATTACTAATACATAAAAAATGGATGGTATTAGTAATACACACCTTAATACACAATAGAGTGTACATTGACTAAAAATTGTACCGAACAAGGTATTCATAATACACATTAATTAATACATGCATTATTTTTGCCAATACACTCTACCAAACGACCCCTAAAGGAAATTCTGAATCTTGTAATTTAAACTAAAGATATAAAAAATATATTCGACTATTATTAAATTTTGTGATCCTAATTATGTAATGCAAAAAGATTGAAAAACTAAAGAATTTCAAAAAGAAAGCTTTATTCATAAATGAATTAAAATGGAAAATAAGACAAATATTCGGTACAGTGCACCGATCTATATGTTAGTTCGAGTGATGAATTGAAATGAATATAATCTGTCGTGTAGTTATAATAAAATATTCTGAAAAAAAAAAAAAAAAAAAAAAAAGAGTACGATTAAGAATAAGAATAATGCAGGACGAACCCATGTCATGTACTCAGACATCGACTCCCAACCTGCTTGAAGTTACTAGTGATGTGCTAAAAACACCCTGGTCTAACATTTGTCTTAAAATGATTAAATTGGACCTTTGGCAATTCCAATTTTCCACTTCCCTAAACTATAACATAAAAGTATTGAATGTTTGCAAAAGTATAAATTGGAATAACGTTTGCACGTTTCATGACTAGAGAAACTACATGAGGCGTTGGTAGGACAAAGGGACAATTTGTCTGGTCCTTTTGAGCTAGCTTCTGACATATATGACCACAAAATACGTCGGTGTCCAAGCATTTATATACATCCATACAGCTCATAGCAGTTTCTTGCATCTCTGAAAAGGGTAATCTTCAAACATGTAGTCAAATGTATGGATCATGAATAGTAGTAGTAGTATATTATCATGTATCAGCATACAGTCTGAAACACAGATAAGTGTCCAAGGAGGAAAAAAAAAAGTAAAGGTGCAACATCATAATTACACTTTCGGAAAGAGCAATCCACAATCCAGAACCCAAAATCAAATACAAAGAAGTTAACTGTTGTAGTAAATAAATCATTAGATCAAGGGAACTTGCACTAGCAGTCTATGGAATAATGCAACCAGAGAAACTCTTCAACATTCACATCCTGTTGATCTTGGTTGATTTCCTCCAGCAACATCAATAGTATCTGGAAGGTATCTACAGGATAAAAGATGAAACAAACAATTAACTTCAACAACAATCTAAGAGGGGATCTAAATGTTTTGACATACAAAACCTGGCAACTTCAATGTGCCTCTCAGATGATTTTCGAAGTTCTAATTTTATAATCAAAGGCATGTTTATATCTTTCCAATTTCACAATGAACTTCGTAAAATTACCCTCTAGATGTGAAATAGAACAATCAAATTGGAACATGAGAAATAATTTCAAGGTCCTTGACTTTTCTTCATCAAACATATCTATCAAGATCACAACTTTCCAGCTTTCCAAGATCATCTCTCACCAAGAAGACAGTTTTTTTCATGTCCTAGAAGACATCGACTCCTTCAAAATAACTCTTCAGACACTTCCACTTCTAAAAGAACAAGCACTTACCTCTTTTTTCCAGTCAAAAGCCCAAGGTGAAGGCCCTTAAGAGCCAACTAGGGTTCAAAGTATTTGACGATATTGTAAGCTAAATGTATTCCCTGCCCGGATAAATTAGTAAAATAGATACTACACTATTTGGAAGAGGTACTCACATTTCTTCTTCAGGTTCATTTTTCAGAGCATTTTTAGCTATACATTGGAAAGCTGAATCCACATTGAATCCCTCTTTTGCGGAGGTCTCAAAGTAAGGTATCCCCTTGGAGGCACACCATGCCTTGGCTTTCTTCTCGGACACCTGCAATCCACACAATCAACCTTATAAAATCAATCCCCCAATCCACCTACACCCATCCAAAGATGCCAAATTCAGAAAGAGCATCACACAAGTGAGGAAGGTTCATCAAGAGAGAAATTAAATTTACCACTCGACTATTGCCACCATCAACATCTATCTTATTCCCCAATACAACGAACGGAAAGTTGTCAGGATCAGATGGGCTGGCCTGAACATCAAGGAAAGAACTCTCAGAAATCACTTCTACATGTCAAAGCTTGCAAGCAAATTACGGGTCTATAACCTGTAATACCTGGATCAGAAATTCTTCTCTCCAGTTGTTAAGGTTCTCAAATGACTTCATGACATTCACATCATACACTAGAACACAACAATCTGCTCCACGGTAAAAAGCCACTCCAAGGCTTTGGAACCTTTCCTGCCCAGCTGTATCCCATATCTAAGGAAAACACAATAATTCCAGTAGATTAGAAGTGAATTAAGTCAGCAACTCTGGAAAAGTATTCAGGATTTCAAGTCACATCTTACGAGTCATAAATTCAAATTAACCTGAAAACCGTGAAGTTAGAATGCTAATTCCAGTATACATGAAGAAACCATTTATTGAAAACGGCTATAATTTCCACTAGACTACAAGAGAAAAAACATTTTTTGAGAAAGCTAAAAGGAGTAGAGGACTGCAAGAAAATTATAATGGCTTCGACGAATGTTGCTCAGAGAAATAGGGTGTTTATGTGCATTAAACTTGTCTACACTTGCAGCTTGCAGATCAAATACACAGCTACATTTCAGACTCACCTATGACATTGGATGCGGTAAAAGACAAACAGGTGCACCAAGAACAGAAGATTGGCTATTTTTTTTAACTAACGCATTTTTCTCGACTCAATGTTTTTACAGCGAAGCCTCTGCTACAGCTGTTATGTATGTGCAGAGAAAAGGAACAACAACAACAACAACATACCCAGTGTATTCCCACAAAGTGGGGCCTCGGGAGGGTAAAGTGTATGCAGTCCATACCACTACCTCATATGAGGTGTAGAGAAAAGGAAGGATAAAAGAAATAAAAGAACTCAAGAGCACTTTACACTGTATATGATGGTGGTGTCAAAGAAAGGATACAACAACAACAACAACAAACCCAGTGTATTCCCACTTAGTGGGGTCTGGGGGGGGGTAAGATGTACGCAGTCCATACCTCTACCTCTGATGAAGTAGAAAGGCTGTTTCCGAAAGACCCCCGGCTCAAGTCACGAGAAATCACACAAACACATAGTACAGCACAGAAGCAGATGACATAACATAGATACGGCACCCATAAGGAATATAAAACAGAGTAAAGCAGGAATGCAGGAATATAAAGCAGAGGAAAGCACACATATTCGTAATAAACATGGAACACGGAACACGGAACATTGAATACGGAATCATAACAGGAATACACCCCCACCAATTAATTCCCTACACTAGCGACCCGAACTGGCCCTAATCCTCTGCCGTAATTCGCATCTTCCAGACCTTCCTATCTAGGGTCATGTCCTCGGTGAGCTGTAACTGTTCCATGTCCCGCCTAATCACCTCACCCCAGTACTTCTTCGGTCTACCCCTACCCCGTCTAAAACCATCCAACGCTAGCCTCTCACACCTACGGACCGGGGCATCCATGCCCCTCCTCTTCACGTGTCCGAACCATCTCAATCGTGCTTCCCGCATCTTACACTCCACTGAAGTCACACCAACCTTCTCCCGGATAGTCTCATTCCGAACTCTATCCCCTCGGATCAGTCCACACATCCAGCGCAACATCCGCATTTCTGCCACCTTCATTTTTTGGATGTGGGAGTTCTTAACTGGCCAACACTCCGCTCCATACAGCAAGGCCGGACGGACTACCACCCTATAGAATTTGCCTTTAAGCTTGGGCGGCACCTTCTTATCACGTGTCAAAGAAAGGATGTTGTAAAAAAAACCGGCCAATATATGCCAGTTAACTAACAAATTAGCTAGCCAATGGCCTCCAAAATCCTGTTATAAGATAAAATATTTTGCTCAATTTTGAGAGGCATTCCATTTTGAGTCTAAAACTCCTCAGTTCAGGATGAGGATAAAATATAAGACCTTCTATTATCCTCCAGAAACTGTTTTACAAGTCCTGAAATATGAAACTAAGAAGGGTAAAACGTGGAATTTGGAAGTAAGAAGCTATGGAAAATGTGACAAGCACATTCAAGGATATTAAATCAAATGAAATCAGCAGACATTGTTTATGCAAAAAACAACAATATCCTAAAACAATAATAACTATGACCCAATCTCAAACAAGTTGGGGTCTGGTATATGAATCCTTACTAACCATGTTTTTCCATTTAACCTCAACTCATCTTATCATACCAAAATAAAATATAAGTTAAGAATAAGTTAAATCTATATAAATAATTTAACAATAATATTAAAAGACAAGGAGATGGAGTACTGCAAAAATGCCTGAGGCTTGGAGATGGAGTACAATGATTCCGTTATATAAAAACAAGGGTGACATTCAGAGTTGCAACAACTATAGGGGTATTAAGCTGTTGAGTCACCTTATGAAGATGTGGGAGAGGGTGGTTTGCAACTATAGGGGTATTAAGCTGTTGAGTCACCTTATGAAGATGTGGGAGAGGGTGGTTGAGCAGAGATTGAAGAGGGTCGTGTCAATTTCGGAGAATCATTTTGGATTTATGCTTGGTCGCTCGACGACAGAAGCAATCCACCTGGTGAGGAGATTGGTGGAGCAATATAGGGAAAGGAAGAGAGATTTACACATGGTGTTCATCGACTTGGAGAAGGCGTATGATAAAATCCCTAGGGAGGTTTTTTGGAGATGCTTGGAGGTGAGAGGGGTCCCGACGGCGTACATCAGAGCTACTAAGGACATGTAAGATGGAGGGAAGACTCGGGTGAGAATGGTGAGAGGAGACTCAGAACATTTTCCGGTCGAGACAGGGTTGCATCAGGGATCGACTCTCAGTTCGTTTCTATTTGCGCTGGTGATGGACGTGTTGACGCAGAGTATTCAAGATGAGGCGCCTTGGTGTATGTTATTTGCAATGATGTAGAGTTGATTGATGAGACGCGGGGGGTGTGAACGAAAAATTGGATAGTTGGAGGCAAACCCTTGAATCTAAGGGGTTCAGGTTGAGTAGGTCCAAGACGGAGTATATAGAATGCAAGTTTAGTGACTTGAAGCAGGAGGACAAAGTGGTGGTGAGGTTGGATTCCCAGGATGTTTGAAAGAGGGATAGTTTTAAGTATCTTGAGTCTATGATTCAGGAGAATGGAGAGATTGATGAGGACGTCTCTAAACGTATTGGAGCGGGTTGGATGAAGTGGAGGCTCGCCTCGGGAGTATTGTGTGATAGGAAGGTGCCCTTAAAGCTTAAAGGCAAGTGTTCTATAGAGTGGCAGTCCGTCCGGTCATGCTGTATGGTGCAGAGTGTTGGCCAGTCAAGAACTCCCACATTCAAAAATTGAAGGTAATAGAAATGAGAATGTTGCATTGGATGTGTGGAGGAGATAGAGTTAGGAATGAGACTATCCGGGAGAAGGTGGGAGTGGCTTCGGTGGAAAACAAAATACGGAAAGAAAGGCTGAGATGGTTTGGGCATGTGATGAGGAGGGGCACGGATGCCCCAGTTCGAAGGTGTGAGAGACTAGCTTTGGATAGATTCAGGAGGAGTAGAGGTAGGCCGAAGAACTATTGGAGAGAGGTGATTAGACATGACATGGAGTTGTTACAGCTTACTGAGGACATGACCCTAGATAGAAAGGTGTGGAGGTCGCGGATAAGGGTAGAAGGCTAGTGCGTGTGTGGGTTGTAACTAGTAGTTAGGGAGCTCTTGTGTAGCCGGGTTAGTAATCCTAGGACTGTGTCCTTTGGTAGGAGCCACTAGTGTATGCTACTACTAGGTGGGTGTCCTTTATTATTTCTTATTTCGGTTATGCCACCCATCCTGTTTCATGTATTACTATGACCTTGTTAACTATTCTTTATCTTCTGTCGGGGTCTATCGGAAATAGCCTCCCTACTTCTTTGGAGGTAGCGGTATGGACTGCGTACATTTTACCCTCCCCAGACCCCACTTGGTGGGAATACACTGGGTTTGTTGTTGTTGTTGTAATTATATTAAAAGATCTATATATTCTGACTCGCATATAAATACTCTAGAAAAGCAATAGGTGCATAATCAATGTATTAGCAAGACTAAAAAACCTATCCCGAACTATCCCTGTGAATCTTTTACTTCCATTATGCATTATCTTTAGGTCTACCTCGTCCTCTTGTTAATACCTTCATTCACCACAGTTTTACACCTATGGACTGGTACAACTGTAGGTTAATGCAGCACACGATCAAACCATCTCAAGCAACTCTCTCTCATTTCATCCACAACGACAGCATCCTATGAGCAATAGCTCATGTTATCATTATTATAGAAAAGTCTAAGATGAGCTTCAATGGAGCAACATGGTCAATGACGATTCATATTAGCCAACCCAAACTTGTTAGGAATTGAAAGATACTTGTTTTCTTGTTATCAAACAAATCAGATATTTAACTGACAAGCAAACAGAAACTCTGTTGCAAACTACTTCTTAGAAGCAAGAAGCTTACTATGGAGATAAAATAATGTTAGAAATCAGAACCTCCACATTGTTGCTTGATAGTAAAAATAGTAAATTGCAGAAGAAATGGTCAGTCTGGAAGGGAGAAAGAGAACTTCTCACAGGCACTACTCTACTGCAATGTTATTACATCTTGAAACATGATTGATGTTGGAAATGGAAGTTGTATTAATTACATTTGTTTGAAACAAGTATTTACGGGCAGTAACAATGGACATAGCAATTTCACGGATAAAAATAGGATTGGGAATAGCTTTCGTTGTATGCTTCTGATTCTTGAATCTAACCTGTAATGTGTACAACCTATCCTCAAACTGGACTTCTTTTGTCAAGAAATCAGCTCCAATTGTGGCCTTGTATTGGTTACTAAACTTGCGATTCACATACCTAAAGTAATAATAGAAAACGAATATTTAGTAAGAAGGAACCCAAATAGGAGAAGAAAAATATCCACTTTACAATTCAACAGAGAGGAATCTGAGAGTACTGGTTCATCAGAGATGTCTTCCCCACCCTACAAAAGGATCAAAAAGCGAGTTAGTAACACACATTACAATTTACATGATAAAGTGGCACACAACAACACTTCCACATTTAAAAATTAAGACATAGGATCCATTAGAGGCGGAGCCAGGATTTCAACTAAGGGGTTCAATATTCAAAGAAAACTTAGTCGAAGGGAATTCAACAACTATTATAACCACATAAAAAATAATTTTAATCATGTATAAATAGTATATTTTTCCGTCGAAGGGGGTTCTGATCCATCAGAATCAACTCAACTCATGAATTCTGGCACACAACTCACAAGTAATTTAAGACTTCTCTATCAAGAGGTCTACTAAGAAAAGTTCAAACCGGAATAAAAATTAAAGAAACTTACAAATGCAAAGATGCCATTGTATCTAAGGGTGTGACCTAGCGGTCAATTACGTGGTTGAAAAATGAGAACCATGAGGTCGTCGGTTAAAATTCCAGCAGAGACAAAAAAAACTTTATGATTTATTTCTATCTGCCGTAGACTTGGTGGACAAAGCTATCAGGCGTTGGTGGGAGGTAGCAACTATAATGTAGAATTAGTTAACGTGCGTATAAACTGGCTCGGACACCACGGTTATTAAAAGAATTACATATTTAAACAAACAATTTTCAAGCTACTCCCTGTCGATATATGACATCAAAAGGAATCACTATTTCACAATACATTTTCTCTTAGATTCTCCTTGATGCTCATACTACAAATACCTACTTACGAGTAACAGTAAATTCGTTTCAATTTTTCATCAGTTAAACAATCAACAGAGGAAAAAAAAAAACAAAAAAACAGGCAAATTCAGCTGCTATACAAATTTAACAATAATCTGAAGCTCCTAGATTTGAGTCTAAATTAAAAGAAATATAATCAATCGATATAACTGAGATTACGAAAACAAAAACAACAAAATTTCATGAAAAAAAAAAACGTAACATTGGCAAATAAAGAGATAGATCGGAATAATTAAATGAGAATTTAGAAAATACTAACCCACTATCGCCGAGGATTATGACCTTGAGAAGCATCCGCCTTCGAGAAGCCATAATTTTGAAATTTCAATAAAGAGCACTGATATTCAATTGAATTTTGTGTTGCTACGATCAACTTTCGACACGGAGAGCAAGGAGGGGGGGGGGGGAAAATTTCTCTTGCTTGTGCAATTCGTTAAGAAAAAAATGTACTATTAAATTCTGTGAGTGCCAAAGTGTCCAGTATTGATTTGACATAATTTTAAGGATAATAATTATATTTGAGAGATAATTATGATCTTTTTACGAATTTTAATATAGTTTAAAAATTTAATCGTCACATATCAATTACAGCGAGGAATTGTGCCTGTAAATAGGATATTCCTCTTTATTCGTATTGTATGCTTTTTAAGGACTTTCATCCAAAGCTAATTAATAAACCCCCAAAACATTTTTATGTTCTTAATCAGACCCATCAATTCTACTCTCAAGGTATTTTGCGCCCTTAATAGTTAATAGGTCCTCCACCACAAAACAGGAAAAATGAACTAGTGTTTTAAAATTATGTAGCTTCTACTCGATAGAATAATTTAAGTATGCAAGTTGATCTGAATATGATACTTATATAACAATTATATAGTTTTTGTTCGATTTTAAGTTGTAGAAAACTATTATACGTATTTATTTTTTAAAACGAAATACTCAATTTATATAGTAACAATTTTTTTGGCGTGATTGTGGTAACATAATACAAGTACTATATTTTTTAATTTTTATTTTTTGCATATTAGAAGTATAGAAAAACGAGTTTTCAAACTGAAAAGGTACTTCTCTGACATCATTGTGCCAATAAATATATTGACGAAGGATGGTAACAGAGTCACGTTAGTTGAAATTTGATTACCTGTATTCCACTGTCACTGTGGGCATGAATTTAAAATCTAGATACTACTGTTTGGACAATAATGCATACGACAACCTAGAATAGGTCAAAACAACATGAAACCAAGCTAACTGCTTCATTTACATTCCACCACGAAATTATATGTGTTAAAAGTTGAGATTGTTCAGCAGGTCGCGGAGCTAGAATGATTGTTACGGATTCAACAACATTCAGTTAATTTAATTTAAAATATTGAATTCGCCTCTTTTTGTGCTCCATTAGGCTTCCAAGCCTTGTGCCATTGGAAACAAAGTAAAGTTTGTAACTACACCAAATCAGAAAATCAAGACCACATCTTTTACAACTTGATCGTGATTAAGTGACATGCCTTCTCACTTTAATTGACTGTTAAGGTTAATTATAGTATGATTCTGTGTTAACAGACACAATGGATTCTCGCTCTCTCTTGTCGGTAAGTATATCTATAATGGCATTGTTATCGTGCCGTTTCAGTAGTGTTTGTAAATTTTTTGTTTTGACGGTGGAATGAAAAAAGGTAAATAAAAACCTTAGCAAAAAGGAAGGGATTCCCGGTGCCTGAACGAGAGCAGAGGCTTATGGTATTGTTGTCATGCCGTTCCAGTAGTGTTTGTGAATTTTTTGTTTTGAGGGGGAAATGAAAAAGGGTAAATAAAGACCTTAGCCAAAAGGAAGGGATTCCCGGGGTCCGAACGAGAGCAGAGGCAGCAGGGCAGGTATTCTCAAAAAAGAAAGGAAACCAGGCAGGGAGGTAAGAGCAAGTAAGACTAGGTTATCGCAAGACAACAGAGGTTAGATAGCTCTTACCGGAGGAACAGGGTTCATGTCACCCATCCCCTTGACCCAGACACGAACCCTATGGAAACTGTTTGAACGATCAGAAAACCCGCCAAGGTAATATATAATTGTAATATCCAGTTTATAATAAGGTAAACCAGTACGAAGTGAATAATTTCATGACTTCCAACATTGTTTTTAATGATTCTTTCTTTACATATAACTTTTCAAGAACTGAATAAGGAACATTACAAAATCTGCAACAGCACCTAGATTAAATGATAATTACAAAGAGCAGTGGCATATGAAAGGTATGCCAAATTCAACAATTCTCTAATCAAAACTACCAAATCCAACAACTTCTGAGAAGAGTTCGA
The DNA here is from genome assembly GCF_002878395.1 of Capsicum annuum. Lineage (NCBI taxonomy): Eukaryota > Viridiplantae > Streptophyta > Magnoliopsida > Solanales > Solanaceae > Capsicum > Capsicum annuum. The sequence goes on from NC_061113.1 coordinate 267,034,629, forward strand.
TATTACATTGCTCCTCTCCGTTCGAAAAAATCACTCTTTTCTGCTTCCTAGCTGCCTTCTACTCTATTCTAATTTCTCTACGGCCTTCGACACTAGAGCGTGTACCTTGAGTTGTTCTTAGGCCTTCACTACTTGAACCGGAAGGATGCGGGCCAAATTCGCTTGTAGGCCCGCTGCATTCACTAGAATTCTGTGCCTGGCTGCTTTCTAGTGCCATCTTTCTAAATTTCTTAAGGTCTTCTTTGTACTGAGCAGCGTCAAAATCCGAGCTTCCATAAGATTCATGTATGCCACTATGTCCAGGTCTAAGTCCTTCATTTAACTCATCCAGAGGTAAATTTCCTTCTAAAGCTCTGACAATCTGCATAAGAAAGTTGCAACACTGAATATTGAGCCAAGCCAAGTCTTCGTTGACAGTAAATATAGAATTCCCCCCGGGGCAAAGAAGAAACTAGAGAGAGGAGACAAAGGGGGAGTTTGGCCATGAAAAAATATCATTTTTCACTTTGAAAACAATTTCTTTTTTTATATGTTCACAATGAAACATGGCAAAACGCCTACTAAGTTTCCAACTTAAGATCTCAAAAAACAAAGTAAAAATTACTTTGGCTTAATATTTCTGGAGCTAAAAGAAAAATTGGTATATTTCAGATGCTTCTTAAATCGTTGAATATAGTGAAACCATCCTGTGATCAACAAAGATGATTGTACACCCAAGTTATTTTAATTATATAGTCTAGCTCCCGTGGAGCTAACGCAAGCTGAAACAGAATGGAACAGGAAAGCAAGTATGATACTATCGCGCGCGCGCCCGGGGGGGGGGGGCTTCATTTAATTGTTAATACCCATAAAGAACACAATGTTGTTCCGAGAGTTTATAAAGAACAAGGTTCAGGATAATTGAGGAATGCTTGTAGAAAGGTAAACTACAAATATGAAGTATAAACTCCTTTTAATAATTAATCTACATCTTGTGATGTGCTAATTGTGAAAGGAAACAAATAGAGGCGGCACCTGACCACGCAGTAGGAACTGGTAGAGTATACTTTTAATAGGACAAAAATGTTTATTAGGCGACAAGTATCAGAAACCAGATTAGGTGTCAGAGAGCAAATAACTAAACTTTTTGGTATAAAAAATAAGCAAAAAGACTTAAATATAAATCGGTACAACCTTTTGTCATGAAAGGAAGTTAACCTTACTACCTAACTTCAGATAGTTCCCTTTCCCACATAAAAATCTAAAGGTAATGATGCAGTTACGGTGTAGGCATAAAACTAAGCTTGCAGAAGTAGAAGGTACCTGACTCATACGAGGCCTGCGACGTGCCAGATGGCGCACACATACAGCAGCACAAGTGACCATTCTGGTCATTTCAGTAGTGTCATAATTCTTGTCCAATCTTGGATCAGCCAGAGTATCAAAGTTGCCATCATCCAGAGCCTGGGTAAGCAAAGGCCTCGCCTAATTTCATGAGAAAATTGTTACTTTTTTCCGGGGGGAATATGGTATTTTGTTCATACATTCAACTGGGCTGCCGGGGAGGGGGGGGGGAATAGATTGGTTCTAGATCATCTCAGAAGCTTAACAGCTGCAAATAATAAAAGTAAGACTTAACAATCCTTTATAAGATGAACACCGGCGGAAAGGATATCATGAAGATATTTCTGTTTACCAATCGCTGACAGTATCATGGAAAACATTTTTACTAAGTTTCTGTTGGGAAACGAGGTGGAAGATTGGTCAGATTCAAATCCACCATAGACCCAGCCTCTGGTCAATATGCAAGACAAAGCTGACCCATCTGGACGGAGTAGAAAGACAGAAGAAAGCTACGCAAGCAAGAGAGAAACCTACAATGCCAGTACCATAAACAGCAGACTCATAGAAATGTGAACAGAAAAAGGTGGAGAAAGACGAGGGGAGCACATGGATGCATAAATTTTTTTTTAATTCAATGGATAAATAGACAACCTGACCTCACATGAATGCTTCACATGAGTTCTAGATCACCTAGTCAAGCCAAGTCAACCGTAAAATAATAGAGCCAAAGAATAATTTCAAAGCATTATTTGTTCTTAAGTTAAGCTATCAACCATTGATTGCCACTATCCTGAACCTACAGCCTTTCCATATTGCAAAAAAAGCACCATAAATATCGCAATATCTTCCAAATCACAAAATTTCTACTTCTAGCAGCTCACTCTTGAGAGTCATCAGCCTGTAAACCAGTCCACCCGCTAAAATTCAAATAACCTTGCCCAGGTTGCGGTCTTTGACACCAAACTAGATACTAGATTTTGAAAAAATCTTATAAATCTCTATTCATCTGCTCCTTCAACCTATTTTGCAGTTCTTAATTAGTTCTCTTATCTTTGTAAAAGCAACATAATCTGAAAACGGTGAAATTTTCTGGATTGAGATGTCGGAAAGAGATCTTCGAGGCAGAACTCAAGAGGTATCTTATAGAGCAAGATGGCGTGAAGTGGCAGCAAAAAGAACTTGCCTTGCTGGTGCAGTCTATAAAACATTTAGACTACTTGATAAATCAGCAAAAGTTCCACTTTTAAATGTAGGGTGATGCTAAATGATAGGTGTATGAATCAATCATTCTATTTTGTATAGACTTGGAGTAAACTAAGTTATGCTTAGTAAATTTACTAAGCATAACTTAGTTTACTCCAAGTCTCTATACAAAATAATGACTTTGTGCTGATGATTTATATACAGATTCTCTTACCTTGTTAAAAAGAAAACTAAAAAGTGATAGCAGCTATGTAAAAGCTATACCAAGGACAGGGTAGGATGTGCTCGCTGGTGAGCTATTATACTAATCCCTAGTATAACATGAATATCATCAAGTCTTTAACTAAAATGTTCTTTTCCAGTGTTCAAGATGAGGATCAAGGCCTGGCTCAAGTCGGATATAAGACAAGGATTTGAACACCCCAATGAAAGAGCTTGGTCAAATGAAGAGGTGCATGGAATTTCGATGGCCTATGGCTCCTCGTTCTATCCAATCTCCTACAGGATCAATGCCAGGTGAGACACAGAAATGACGACCTTGACCACATGAAAAGGCATGTGGGCTTCATTTCAGGCCAAAGTAAGGCCTAAGCAAAAGGATAGGGAACCGATAAGAAGATCGTTGTACCAACATCTCCATATTAGGGTTTTCGGATTAAGGTAAATTCCAATAAGAACTGCTGTTACAACTAGCAGAGGATAGGCACCACCACACCAATCAGTTGACATGATGACAGCGATGAAGCTGCTCTGATTACAAAACCGAGCCTGTTGGAGTGGATTGGATGATTAGGCCTGATGTTGAGGAGGGAGCGCATGAAGAGAAAATAATTTGGCTGTTTTAGGGGCTTGCAATCTCAGAATGCATATATTCTGACACATAGATTTGCTTAATCATTAGTGTAAAAATAAGAGAACTGGCTCACTGCCTTTTGTATAAATTGAGTCGTAAAGGAACAAGCTATAACTAGTCACAGTAAAAGTTCATTAATAAACATATTAAAAACACCAGTGAACTTAAGTTTCATGAGTTGAGGTTAAAAGGAAAAGTGAGGAATCATATCGCCGACCCAACTTGTTCGGGATTGAGGGGTAGTTATAGTAGTAAGTAAACGTAGGTTTTCGATGACACACGGTATCCTTCATATGGTTATATAATAAAGAAAATAAAAACTAATAGCTTTTTTGCAGCAACACCTTCTCACTAAGCAGCAACAGAACCAACTATTATTTGCAAAAATCCTGAAAACAACTTCAAAACTCTCCACCAACTCATATTAGATAAAATAGCAATGCACAACCAACAATAAGTAACAGTTCCGTCCATTTACGTAGCAAAAAGCTCTACTTCATCAAAATTTTCAGAGAAAAGAGGTCAACAGAATGCATAAACTCATAACTTGGAAACCACATAGTGTATTAACCTCTTTCCTTTATTCACGAGTAATGGCAAAAAATAATAATGCTATGCACATACATGCGACATATCTGAAACACATCTAGCTGGCCCAGACTATTCCACCACTCACAAAACAAACTTACCCAGTCAACAATGTTGTCGTCGAGGTAGTGTTGAGCTTTATCAATTGGCCGTCTTCCAGTGATAATCTCCAAAAGCATGACTCCAAAAGAGAAGACATCAGACTTTTCAGTCAGTTTCCCAGTAAGAGCGTACTCAGGAGCTAAGTACCTGCAACAGGTAAGATAAATATTAACTGTAAATGTGTAGGGATTAAATCTTGATTCTATGTGCTACAGCAACTGCAGACTAATACTGCATGAGGATGAAAGAAGAAACGTTATAAATAGATTAAAAAAGAGAATTACCCAAACGTTCCCATTACTCGTGTGGAGACATGAGTATCAGTGTCATAAGTCAACCTCGCAAGACCAAAATCAGCAACCTGGACCACAGATAACAAATACATCTAGCAATCAACTTATATATAAACAAAAAAAGAGAGGTGGCCATGCAGTCAGCACTAAACTACAGCAGCAGCTGCACATCATCAAAATTCAGATCATATTTGATGATCTGGGCTTTAGAAGAATAATCCAACTTACCACAAATAAAAATCAGTAGAATATATGTTGAAAGAAGCAGTTGCTTTGGAGGAAAAAAGAGCAAGCAGCGGTTGTTTATATTTCTTCACTTTAGACCGAGAAAACAAATCCATAGAAGATTCTTAACATTGAGCGGTTCAACTTTATAGGCTAAGGCAAATAAAGAATTCCATAATCCCCAGCAAGCAAGTAAGAAGATACTTTCCGCTCCATGTCAGGTTCCATCAATTTTTTGTGTCAAATGCCACAATTCTTACTTGAATAATGTACCCAAAGAAAACTTTGAGGTTTTAAAAAGCAAAACCATATGCCAGGTTTTTGAAACTGCCAACTAACATAATGTCTATCATTAATAATATCATTTTACTGTAATTATGATAAACAGAGCTTGGTGGAAGTTATTTCACTGTTGTCAATCGAAGTTCCAAGGTAAACGAAGTTCCAAGGTAAACGAAGGAGAGAAAAAGCTCAGCCTTGATTGCCTCCTGGCAGGATATAATTGCATTAAGGATTTAAGGGCATAGTTGCCTTTGCCCTTTGGCATTCATGAAGTAAAAAAGATGTGTAATTCTCATTAAACCTCAAAATGTTATCTCCTATTATTGTAGGGGTGTCCCTTACAAGTAGCCGATCATTCTCCACGTGAATAAGCTCATGCACTATAAAGTAGATGATAGTGGAAAATGAAAAGGCATGCTTTACCAGAAACACTAAAAAACAACTGCAGATTGATGCACACAATATACACACACAGATGTAAAATTGTCCATTCCACCTTTGCATCAAAATTGTCATCGACAAGAATATTGGAGGCCTTGATATCGCGATGTATGATCTTGGGGTGACCTGCCAAGACAGATAAATTTCAAAGGATTCAAATACATAATCATGAATTCTCCGACTAAAACAAGAAAGGTGATATTAATTAGAAGAATTCTGCAACTCATGAACATACATTCTTCGTGCAGAAATGCCAATCCTCTTGCAGAGCATAAAGTAATTCTCATCCTAGTTTCCCAGCTCAGCGGGGGATGGTCCTTGCCTGCAGTTGTCTCCTTTTTTATTTGTATTAATATAACAGATCAAAGAAACATCAATTCTGAATATTGAAAACGTAAAATTCTACCATTCATGATAAAGAAAACATTCAACTTTGGGCAACAGGCATGGCAAGATAGACAACCAAGGGGATAATGCATCAAGATTACTAGTTACTAAGAAAGTTTATTACACACTTCAAAATAACAAGAAATTGCAGCTCCTCTCGACTTCTCTAGGGGTACCTAACAAGATCAAATGACAATTAAGCTCAACAACAAGAGATACTTCTCCAGGAACTGTGTCCAAAACATAATAGAGGACAAAAAGAGCTGGGAAGGAAAGACATGGGCTGACCTGAAAGGCTGAAACATATACTTCATAAAGACTCATTCTAAAACAATGAAATTGATTTAACAAAAGGCTAAAACTCAGAGGAATTGGCACGACAAAGTTAGACTTGTTTGTTGTAGCTTCGGAGCTGGCTTGTTAGTGGGAATATGCCAATTTCTGCTTCAACTAACATGTCAATTTGAAGGACATTAAGGAATGTTACTTTTTTTTCATTCTTCTTCTATCACCTTAAGGAAAAATGGCTTGGTTAAAGGGGCAACAAGAAGCGCCCTGTACAAAAGATAGAATTTCCCATAAGGCAAGGAAATCAATGAATCTCCCTGGCATTAGTAAGAGAAAAGAGGCACACAACCTCTCTGGAAATGGAGAAAGAGCATGTGTCCCTTACCCTTCAAGTTCCTCTCTTTGAACAGAAATAAAAGATTGGTGCTTTTTTTACACGCATCAAAACTTGGTCATTTGTAACACCTTAACATCTGCAAGATCGTTTTTTCCTTTCAATAAGTTAAATTTTAGATCAAGTGGTACGCACCTCTTCTGCTTCATGCAAAAAGTTTAAAATACTAAATAAAAGCCAGAAAATCTTTGAATACCGAATAAGAGAAGAAAATCAGTGAATAACGAATACCCATGCCCTTTACCCTTTGAATCCCTCTCTTTGAATCGAACTAAATAATTGGTGCTTATTTAAGCACATCAAAACTTGATCATTTGTAATACCTGTTCATCTACAAAATAATTTCCTCCTTCTAATTAAGCTTAAATTTAGATCCTATGGTGAGAACAACTTCTGCTCCATTAAATGATTAAGAAGAACTTCCAATAAAAGCAAGTATGACAGCTGTCCATGATAAATTGCAGAAGACAAACTATCTAGAGATTCTGAGAACTAACCATGCAAGTGGAACTCCAAGGTTTTGTTTGGGACAAACTCATAAACTAACAACCTCTGCACCCCTGAAATGCAGTGTCCCACCAATGAAACGAGATGCTTGTGATGAACGTGACTAATAATCTCTACCTCTGCTTGAAATTCACGCTCCCCCTGCCCACTTCCAGCTTTTAATTGCTTAATTGCAACCTCCTTCCCACTATGGAGTACTCCCTTGTATACATATCCAAAACCACCTTGACCAAGGAGGTTGGAAACAGAGAAATTATCGGTAGCAAGTGTTAATTCTTGATAGGTGAATGTAGTTCTCGAGAAACTCAAGTTGGAATCAGGAGTTGTTTGTAGAAAAGGTTTGTCAGAACTCAAGTTACTACCAGTGGAAGGTGGCAGTGGAGGAGTACATACATCTACAGAAGATACTTGGGAATCTGATGTAACGTCTGGTGGTGCAGAGGGATTTATTGGTATTCTCACCATGTTTTCGGCCGAGGGAGGAGCATTTTGTTGCCAGTGATAATGTTGACCTCCAAGAAAATTATCTGAGCATGAACCAAGCAGAAACAAAACCATATTATTAAAATAGTAGTAGTAGTAGTAGTAGTAGGTCATCAAAAAATATATATATCATGGGAAGAGTCATCAAAAATTATATACATCATGGGAAGATTTTAAACAAAAGCCCCTCCTCCACCTAGGAAAAGAAAATTACACACAAGCACTCCCCAAGGGAACTACATTCAACTGCAATTGGTACTTTGCACATATAAGGGGCAAACGCCACCAAACATTCTAGCACAAAACTTTGATTTCACAATTTCATTTAGCTTTTTAGCTTCAATTACTTATTTCCAGACCGGTACTTCTGGATAATACTAATTAATTAAAGAGTACTAATTTGACTGCCAAATAATGTGGTAAAAGCTGAAATGCAATGATTTTGCATCTAAAGTGCTTATTCCGAGGCCACTGAAACACCAAATATCTACATACACACCCCATTACCAACTTTCCCAAGAGTTTGATCGACTGAGGCTTGAATCTTCATTATACTCTTAATAATCATCAACTCGGTAAAAAAACATAAAACTACACATAATTGATAGTTCCTTGGATAACAAGGACAAAATCCAAAAGATCCCATCATCACCAACCATAACCAAGGATATAGATGAAATTAGTGATGTAACAAATGATGACGAAAGTGCTTTGATGTTACCCAAATGCATAAGAAAAGTCTTTTGATAGTCCATTGACCCTCAAGTTCAACAAACAGATTAAAGCACAAACTGCAATTAATAAAACTAGGAGATCCATAGGGGCTATTCTAAATTTTTAAATCGTATGAAACAGGAATCTCTAATTTAAAACAGGCACTAGGGAACAAAGATCCAAAGGTGACAACAACTAGATTCCAAATGAATATTCAATTCAGAAATAAATCATTAAAAAATATTTGCTTACGGTCACATTCAGACTAGAATTAAATTATTCAATATCACTTCCACCCAAATGACCCAATAAATGAAATTGCAATTAAAGAAAGAAATAAATTAAGCCCAAAATGGTCATCAAAAACCAGTACAAGAACAAAATAGTCACAAATACTTCACCTTTGGGACCTTCATGACCAAAACCATTTAACCCAAGACGCTTTTTTCTCCTTCTATACCAAAGCAAAAAAATGCACACACATATAAGCACAAGTGCTCCACCAATCCCAATTCCAACTCCAAGTGCTACTAAAGTACTACTATTCGACGACCCCTTCGGCGGAGCACCAATTGACGGCGGCGGAATTATCGAGGTCGCCGGAGACGGCTGACTAGCAACGCCTGAACCAGGCGGAGTAACACTTGGGTCCACCGGAGACGGTGGAGTATTAATTTCATTATCCGCCGGCGGAATTTGCACCGTCGTCGGACTCAACGCTACTCCGGGAGGTCCAGAAGACATCACCGGAGTTCACTCTTTTTTTATTTTTTTTAAGAATAATGTTTTTATTTTTAAATCAAGATCTTGAAAATGCACTTTTTGGTTTTTTGGACATAAAAGAGTAAAGGGCAAAAGGTTTAAGACATAATGGAGAAACGTGAGACCGTGAAGAAGATTCAGAAATGGAAACTGAGTAATGAAACGACGTCGTTGGTTAGTGACTTTATACAACTTCCTAATTGAAAGAGCACCTGCCTTTTTTAAATACGTGGGCGCTAGCTTTATTACATATGTTTTTTTTATTTTATTTATTTTTTCAGTATTACATATGCTTTGAAGCGTGTAGTACGGAGTGCAGAAATAAAATGACGATACAAGAATTAATGCTGAAAAGGAAAATTTAAAAAGGTAGATCAAGAAAACATATACGCGCTTTTACTTTTCTTTTTTCTATATAATAAGTACTCCAGTGCTTCATTAATTTACTATTTTACCCTTAATTGTTTCATAATTTATTATATTATTTTTAATTAATTATTATAAATTATTTATATATTAAAATTAATAATATTTTCTTACTATATTATCCCCTAATTAATTATTATAAACAATTTATATATTAAAATTAATAATATTTAATTTAAAAAATAAATATTTATGACGTTTGTTTCAGTTGCTTCATCCGTAATTTTACTATATCATTCCTAATTAATTATTATAAGTCATTTATGTATTAAAAAATTAATAATATTTAATTAAAAAAATAGATGACATGTTCATTGCAGCTGCTTCAACCATAATTTTGCTAAATATCGCTCATAATTAATTATTATGAGTCATCTAAGTATTAAAAATTTAATAATATTTTTTAAAAAATAAAATAGACATAAAATGATAAATTAACTCTTGATGTATTAAATTAAGTTGACCTCCTTCAACTGTGATTTTACCGTATCACCCTTAATTAATTATTATAAGTCATTTATGTATTTAAAAAAATCATAATATTTATTTAATTAAAACATTGGTTTTGACATGGCTGCTTCAAAAGCTGCGCAGTGATTTTACTATATCACCCCTAATTAATTATTATAAGTCATTTATGTATTAAAAAATTAATAGTATTTAATTAAAACAAGAAAAATATGTGTTTATGGCATGTTCGTTGCAGCTGCTTCAACCATAATTTTACTAAATATTTTTATTTTATAGAAAAACTGGTTTGACATAGGATAGAAATGACATAACAAAATTATTTAAAGGTAATTTGGTCATTCACTTCAAACATTTGGGTAATTTTCTACCAAACACTTGGAAATACCATCAATCAACAATATAAAATATTTGCTGACTCTATTTCCACACGTACCCTTTCTTTGCCGTTGAAATTTTTTGCAAATTTATATTTCCTCTTACGCCTTAATTTCTGGTAAATTATCTTCATTTCACCACCTTAGTTTCTTGTAAATTCAAGCTTCGTAAATTGGGAAAATCTGGAAATCTTCATTTCACCGGCTTAATTTTTGATAAATTCAAGCATGAACTATATGTTACTGTTGTGATAGTGTTAATTTTCAGTGTGCTTGTGAATTTGATTTCGGTCTGAACTATATGTTACTGTGTTGTTATTATTACTTCTTTTTTGTTGTTACATGTGGAGTGGTAGTGTTTCCTGTTCTTGATATTTTGGGGGATTTTCAAGATTTTATTTGATTTTCAGTTTTTGGAGTCCCATCAAAAGTGAAGTTGAGTGATAGAATAGATTCTCGTGGTCCGATCCTTTCTTAGATCATATGAATAATGAAGTTTTAATGCACCGAGTTGTCCTTTTCTAACATTTCAACTGATTTTCAGCTTTTGAGGTTTCATCAAAAGTGAAGTTCAATGCTAGGATAGACCCTTAGTAGTTCAGACTCTTTTCTGAATCCTGCACGTAACGGGAGTTTTAGTGCACTGAGCTGCCCTTTTCAAGATTTCAACTGATTTTTAGCTTTTGGAGTTTCATCAGAGATGAAATTGAGCATATAACGAGAGTTTTAGTGCAACGCTCTGTGTGTTTCAAGATTTAAACTGATTTTCAGTTTTTGGGGTTTCATTAGAAGTGAGGTTGAGCTCTATATTTGTTGAAAGATTGATTCTTTTTTTGTCTGATTTCTTGATATGCTTTATAGTTATGTAAGTCCACTGAAAGATTGTTTCTTTTTTGAAATTGTTCAGATTTGCTAGAGAGCTCCAACACTGATAGTATAGTATATAAAGGGTTCTTGAAATTTGGTTCAAGATTTTTGTAGGGGCAGGGAGTTTTAGGAGATTCAACCAAAGAACTAATTGCTTGATCCGAGGAGCCTCTAAAAATAGCCTCTCCATCTCCACGAGGTAGTGGTAAGGTTTACGTACACGTATGTTGTTGTTGTCCTTGTAGCCAAGAAACTATTTCTATTACAGATTTTTAGCTAGAAATGTAAGAAATGTGATAATTTTTTGTATCTTAGTACATTCCTTTCCAAATTGAACTGATAATGATGAGAAAGTTTCAATCTTTGTAGTTCTTGAAAGTGGAAAAAGTTGGTTTATTATACAAGAGATTAGGGGCTTGAGTTCTTAATGATCATGGAGAAACAGGTTAGTTTTCAGGATGCAACAATGGAGAAACAGCAAAGTTTTCGAAATGGGGCGATGGAGAAGCAGAAGAGTTTTAAAGGAATAATGGAAAAATAAAAAAGCTTTCGGATAGCGATGGAGAGGCAAATGAGCTTTGATGGTGGTGAGAGGAAAAGGGGTAAGGATTCACTAGGGAAACGAGGGGATTCTCCGTTGCATCTTGCAGCTAGAGCAGGAAATTTAGGTAAGGTGAAAGAAATTTTTCAGAAGTTAAAGAAAAAGGCATAAAAGATTTGTTGTGTCAGCAAAACCAAGAGGGTGAAACTACTTTGTATGTTGCTGCTGAGAATGGAAATAGTTTGGTTGTTTCTGAGTTCTTGAAACATTTAGATCTTAAAACTGCTTCTATTGTGGCAAATAATGGGTATGATGCACTCCATGTTGCAGCAAAGCAGGGTCTGCACCATTTATGAAGAGGTGGTTATGCATACATATAGTTCGTTAGGTTCTCTCATCCTTATTTAAGTTTTTCAATGAGTGAGAAATTTCCTGAAATGTTTCTTTTACAATTAACTATAGCTCATTAACTAAATAGCTTATTTTTGTATCCACAACTCATTTTTTAATAGCTAGAAACATTAGTATTTGTTCAGAAATCTCTTATGTGGAACAAATAAATAACACTTAGAACTGCTTTTAGCAGTGTTGATTCACATATCCTATAGACTGCACTAATAATGAATATGTATCTCTAATTAAAACATATCTCAGCATAATCATTTATGAAGTCCTAGACTAAAAATTATAGTTATCCAAAGCTTTTTGTTTCCTCTTCTGCATTGCTTGCAGAGACTGGTTGGCACATTCTAAAAGTAGGAACATTTATAATATGCAGACCTTTAGGCTATATCCATGTGAAGCGAAAATCTAGCGCTTCATTATGGAGGTGATATTAATCACATCATAGAGTTATTTTTGGGCATGCCTTGTGCTTGGTTGAGTTGAAACAGTACTTACTTTTTGAATTTTCGGGCGGTGCAGAGAGAAGTTACGGTGGTTGCTGTCTTGATTTCTTAAAGAAAGAATGAGAAAATAGAAAGCTTGCTTGGTGAAAATGGGAAGAGATTTTGTGTTTCTAGAGCTGCATTATCTATGATGGGCACCCCGAAGTTGGGGTAGTTGGTGGAAATTGTTGATGAGTGTGTCGTTTTGGTTTGTTTGAATATGATTTTAGGATTAAGTTTTGTATTGACAGAGATCGATGATTGGTCTAGATCGTCACCAGTTGTTATGGAACAATGCGAGAAAGCTCTTTCTTGCATGTATTACTTGTTTCAATGATTTCCTTTGAAATTTGTAGGTATAGATTCAATGTTTTAGAGAGAATTTTGTTTATTGTTTTGAGTATTTTGAAATCGGAATCATTTTCTAGGGATTGCTTAGTGGCGGCAGAGGTGACCTTTTGTGTGGCTCTGCAGGTTTGTCTTAGCCCAGAAAAGCTTGAACTGTTTATCATAAAGAATTTTTCAATGAGAGTTTCATCGTGTGTCCTAAGTTTGCATTTGTGAATGTAGTTGAGAAAATCTTATTTAAGGACAATTTGATTGATGAATTAAGTAAATTTTCATCGCTGAACAGACTTGGCTTGGTTCGAGGTATTTTAACTATCGTCTCAAGAACAGTATTGCATATTGGGTTTGTTGTATCAAATGATAACTTTTGGTAGTATTATGGACTCTGGAGATAGCAGAAAATCAATCAAAATGACCCTCTATGATGCTATTTTGCCCGAGCTTTGTAACTTTTGTGAGAATTCGATAGACAGTCATTTCAGTTTTCATGCTCTGACGGTGATGCAGATTTGCCTGCAGCAAGTAAAGACATCAATGCTAAATAAGAACGGAAGTGTTGATGTAAATTATGATCCCATTTTTTAGGACATGGGGACACGGTTATTGCAAAAAGTGTGGAATAATTTGGAAGATCCTCTGAGCCAAACTGTCAAACAAGTGCATCTTATTTTTTATCTCTTATTAGACATTCATGCCAGTCTACCCTAGGTAGAGATTGTTGATGGAGACAGAGCAAAGATCAAGCTAATAGTTATGAGTTTATGGTTTTTAAATTTGAAAAAAAAACTTGCAGCTTATTGGGTTCTTGATGCATTCAGATACATACTAAGGTTGATTTTCCATTATTTTCTTCTAAGAATTTAGCAAAGTTAGCATTGGATACAAGCCCCATTTGTTGGATTATACTGATTATGTTGTTGTAGCATTATAAAATAAAATATATGCAAAAAATAGTGTCATAGAAAACCCTCAATTTAATCAATTAAACCATTCTATAAAAATGCAGGTTGTTGAATCCTCTTTTCCATGCTATATAAATAAAGAGATAACACAAATTGGAGAGCGGTAGTTATTGATATGATTGGATGGCTTGATTGGTATGATATTTTGATAGAAGTAGATAAAATTTTCAATTGTACCAATGGAAAATACCCACTTTCCCCTTCACTAGATGCTTCGAATCCAAAGAGAGATGATATCTGAATTTTCATGATATATATTAATATTTTAGGAGAATATCTCTTAAAATACTTAAATGTGCAAGGTATATGCAACAACTGCTTTATGTGGAATTGATCAACCAATGGTCAATATTTGTTATTATTTTTTCTAACTAAATTTCTTTTAATATTCATCATAAACTTCTATAGTTAGCTTGTATTCTTTCATGCAGCAGGTCTCAGTCATACATTTGCAGAGCCCAATCTGAGGATGCATCAACTCTTTTTTTATATCTATGTAAATTATATGTACAGTACCATTTTGTAAAACAGGGCTTCTTAATGTTCACACACACACACTTGTGTGCGCTACAAGCTTGTGATCCCCCGAGCTTAATTGTATTAATGAAAACATTTTACTGCTCAAACTTCCTACTCCAACATAAATTCTAAAACTTAAAAATTGCAATCCACATATTTTATTGTTTGGCCCGTGCTGGCACGGGCCTTGCACTTCTAGTAACTCATATACTAACAATAATTATTCAATCTACTTATTCGATTTATAAAATTAGACAAAAAATATATTGATTTTTTATTTTTACTCTTACTATTAAATAAATATACAGAGTAATAATAGTTAAATTTAACCGCACGGGCCTTGCACTTCTAGTAACTCATATACTAACAATAATTATTCAATCTACTTAATTCAATTTATAAAATTAGACAAAAAATATATTGATTTTTTTATTTTTACTCTTAATATTAAATAAATATATAGAGTAATAGTAGTTAAATTTAAGTTTCAAAATATTACTTTCTTCACCCATCTTTATTTGTTCAAGAATACTTTTTCAGTTTATAAAATTAGTGGATTCGTTATTTTTTTTTTTTATAGTATTCTCCTTTTCTATTTGAATCTTAATATTAATTATTTTTTTCAAATTAATTTCAAAATACAATATAAATATTCTTTAATAAGGATAATTTAGTAAAATAGTTATATTATTAATTATTTCTTCTTAATAGATATGTCAAGTCAAAATGTGACGAATAAAAGTGAATGAAGGAAGTATATTCAAAGAGTAATATGAATACATTGTCCGTATTATTTATGCGTTTTGATTTTTGCATCAATATAAAAATAGATAAATAAAAATAGACGGATGAAGTATTAGTAAAATATATATTTACCTAATTAAAATTTTCTAAATGTGTGAAGTAAAACAAAATGGAGAGAGTATTTCTTTTCTATTATATAGAAGAAGTGGTTTCGACCACCTCTCATGAAATTACCAAAAACCCCTCCACTCCCAATTAATTACATACCATGCCCCGATATATAATAATTCTATTGATTTATCATAATGATTTAAATATTTAATATACTCTATTAATTTATATTAATTAACTATAACTACATATTGGAAGTAATTTTTTTTTATTTATTTAATTGGCTATCATGTTCAAAACTAACTTGTTACTAAGAATCACAATAATTAATAACTTAAAATATTTAAAAGACATGTAAAAATTTTATTGACTCTCATTATTTTAACAATGACACATAAATTGAGATAAAAGAAAAAGTATTGCAAATCATAATAATTAATAACTTAAAATATTTAAAAGATAAATAAAAATTTTAGTTGATTCTCAAAATTGTATCGAAGCCACATAAATTGAGACACAAGAAATAAATAAATTATTTGATAATTACGTAAAAATTATTATAAATTATAATAATTAACAAGTTAAAATACTTTTTTAAAAATAGATAAAAGTTCTATTCAACTCTCAAAATTTTATCGATGCACCATAAATCATGACAAAATAAAAAATTATCTTAATTAATTGCAACTAAATATTTAAAGTAAATCAATTTTATTATTTTAATTGACTTTTATATAAAAAATTAATCCTTTTATTTATTTTAGTAAATTTAAATTTTAAAATTATTTTTTATTATATAGAAATACTAATATTTAAACTTAACTTTAAATTTTTAAGGTACAAAATTTATAAATTTAATTTAATAAAATAAATTTCTAATGAATATTTTCTTAAAATTTGTGTTGGGTCAATATTAATCAAGTTAAAAAGAAATAAAGAAAAATATATAGTAAAATTTTGTTATTATGAAAGATAAATATAATGCACTATCCAATAATGTTTAATAATATCATATTTTACATATGAAAATATAGCATCCCATATTTAATTAATATACTATTTCGGTGAATTATCGATGATTACTATTGGATATGATAAAATTATATTAATTTTTATAGTAATAACATAATCAATCTCCCTTAATCAATTATTATGAGTCATCTAGGTATTAAGAAAATAAATAATATTTAATAAAAAATAAAATCGACATAAAATGCAAAATTAATTCTTAATATTTTTAAATTAATTTTTCGTCTTTCGAACGATGATTTTACTATATCACTCCTTATTATAAGTCATTTATGTATTAGAAAAATAAGAATAACAAAATGATATGTCAACATAAAATATTTGATTGACTATCAAAATTATATTAGTGTCACATAAATTGGGACGGGACAGAAGAAGATATAAAACAACATATACTATTTGAAAAATAAATAAAAAGTACTGTAAATAACAATAATTAACAAAAAAAAAATTGACTGATTTCTGCTGCTTCAATTGTGATTTTAATGTATCACCCGCAAT
>NC_061113.1:267054253-267132352 GCF_002878395.1 Capsicum annuum
AAATTACTACATATATTCAAAGGGCAAAAGAGTAAAAACACACAAGAAATAAATGTAAGAAATCAAGAAGCACCAAATGGATTATTAACATTTATAACATTCAACACATTTCTAAATGTTTCCAAATTTTCTTGAATCAACACATACACATAATAAAAATAATAAATAATAAATAATAATAATTACATTTTACTATATCACCCCTAATTAGTTATTATGGTCATTTAAACACTGTGTCGCATAAGTTGAAATAGAAAAAATATTATAAATCACAATGATAAAAAATTTAAATTATTTAAAAAGTATAATTGCTATCGTCGACACAAAACTCTGGAAAAAGAGAGTGGCATATATTATTCAAAAATTATATAAAAAGTATTATAAATTACAATAGTTAACAACTTAAAATATTTAAAAACAATTTAATATGTTATATATTTCAAACAAATTACATGAAAAATACTAAAAATCATAATAATTAACAACTTAAAAAAGTTAAAAGATATAAAATATTTGGTCGACTTTTTTTTTATATTTCCCATCCGGTGTCCGATGCCTGCATTGTAGCCCCGATTAATCCGGATCGCACGTTGCAAGGCCCATTAAGGTAGCCGCGCTCCCAACAGAGTTTTCTCCATACCCAGGGTCGAACCCTCGACCTTTGATTAAGGGTTAAGCAGTCTCATCCACTGCACCACAACCCATGTTGGTATTTGGTCGACTCTTGAAATTATATTAGTGTAACTGAAATTGGAATAGAAGAAAAGTATTATAAATCACAATAATTAAAAACTTAAATTATTTTTAAAATATAATTGACGATCAATACCACAAAAATTTGAACAAGAAAAATAACGTATATTAATTTGAAAATTATATAAAATATATTATAAATTATAATAGTTAACAACTTAAATTATCTAAATAAATATTAAAATAACATATGTTGAACTCATGCTAGATTTCGAATGAATCCTAAAAAACATATACAATTTTTTTATTAAAAAAATTTATTTAAATATATTAAAATTAAAAAAATAAATAAATACTTTAATGTTGGATTGTGCTGACACGAGTTATGCTCCACTAGTAAATAGGAAAGCAGATCACGCGTAGGATTACAGCAGGTTCTCAATTGGAACTCTTTTTTCGTTTCCTAAGATAGGAGCCTTTTTAATTTTGTTTAAGTTTAATGCTTTAATCTTTTTATTTTGAATTTAAATTTTATGCGATGTTAATATACAAAATATTCTATACTATCAATTAAATTTGCTTTATTATTACAAGTTACTAAACTTTTTCTTTTTAAAATTTTTATTTAAATAATTGGGTAATCTGCAATAGCAGGTCAATTTTACCTGATAGTGTAGAATATTCGTGCACTCATTTTTTTTTGTTTCTCAAGGTATCCCCACAGCCAGCAGCCGTGAGACTAATCCTCCGTTCCTCTGTCAGCGCACTAAGCGGTAGGGAACTGACCACAGAATTTGCTCCATTCGCCAGAGGCGGGGATGAATTTAAACTCATTTTATTTTACATAAGATAGAAGTGTATTTTTAAAAACTAATTCCATTAATTTTTTGAAACTTTAAATTTTATTATTTATTTTTTTGTTATTTAATATTGGAAATAATATATGAAGAAGTAATAAAACACTTTTTATTGCGAAAAATAGATAACTAACTTAACATAAATATATTTTTCAAAAAATATTAAATAAAATAAAATGGATGAAGTATATATTACTCTCCTTATTTTACTTTATGTGGCAATTTAACATTACAAGACTTAAATTTTAAATTTTATAGTGGATTTGCACATAGAAACTTAAGTTTCTAAAACAAAATTTATAAAATTTAAAATTATATAAAAATATTTTATAAATCACAATAATTAATAATTTATACTAATATTTAACATATAGAAAAAATGATCAAATAAAAATTTGATTTATTTTCAAAATTTTAGTTATTTCACATAAATTGAAATCGAAGAAGTATTACTATTGCTGTTGTATACCATTGAATACATTAATGTTGTCATATAATTTAAAATTTAAAGAATATTTATATGTACAAATTATAGAATATAGATTACAGTAAAATAATTTATTAATATATATTTATATAAAATGATGTTTTAGATCACCTTACTCATTTTTTGTTCCAGAAAATCGGAGCTTTTGTTGATAGTAGAAGATTACTCGGCTTCTTGGATTCCGTCGAGTTGGTGAACGACCATGGACCTTCGATAAGAAGAAATTGTAGTCTTGTTCTCTCTTCATATTGCATGTTCCAACTGTTTTTTTGTCATTTAGACTTTAATATAAATAAAAAATAATATATACATATATAGTTTTAATAAATATTTTTAGTTTTATATATTCTTCGAATCTTAACTAATCTGTTTCTTTTTTAGGTTTGAAATTTTAATTATTCAAATATAAATCATTAAGTGTTTTTTTTTTTTTTTTTTTTGAATAAACGAAAGCTAAAGTTAGATGATCAAAGTCTTAATTAGATTCAATAGAAGAGATCAAAAGCGAAGTCATCAATTCAGTCATTCGAAATGATTAAGGTCTGGAATAAGGCTTTAGTGTCACAAAGATGATTATTACAATATTTTTAAAGATTCATCAATTCCATCAATTCATTGTTATCATTATAGTCCATTATTTATCAACAATAAATACTGATGTTGTCTATCATTATCAACTATTATTGTCATTGTTCATCATTGTTAATCACCAACCCACAATCACCATTTCTTGTCACAACCATCATTATTATCTGTCACTACATGCAATCAGTCATCACCAATCATTTACAATCTTCATCGTTGATTACCATTGCTATAACAAATCAATGTAGTAACCACCATCTGTCTATATTGTATGTATATCGACCACTATAGTTTTGGATGATAAGTTGTACTTGAATTTTGAGTTAGAATCAAAATACTAAGTGTGTATTTATATATGTGAAAAGTTGGTCAAACTTTTTTTTTTATAGTTCAAGTACCCTTGAAAAATCGAAAATGTCCAAATATATAATTACATGAATCAAATAAATCATATAATTATTTCTCAAAAGAAGCATATTTGAAATCATTTTAGCGGTATGAACCATTTATGAGTAGGTAAATTAATAAAAGGTACGCATATAAGGCATGTCACATACATTGGGGTCATTTTGATTTTTTTTTTTTTTAATTTCTAGTTTTTTTTGATCCTTGTGATTTTGATTAGGCACATTTAACCTTCAATTAATTAATATGTTGCTTTAATCCATCTAGAATTGTAATTTTTCAATTTTCACAAATATAATGAAATCTAATACATCATTTTGCCTACCTTATGTAGGTTTTGTATTTTTTTTTATTTTCCATCCGGTGTATGTCCGGTATTCGCATTGGAGCCCGACTAATCTGGATTCATGCCGGGTAGCTCCCAACAGAGTTTTCTCCATACCCAGGGTCGAACCCTCGACCTTTGATTAAGAATGGAGCAACCCCATCCGCTGCACCACAACTCATGTACATTTCGTATTCTTACTTTAGAGTTGAGAGTAATATAGTGATAAAATAACCTGAATGTACCATAATTTAGATGTAAAGGGATTGGACATGCATTTAAAAGTTCTGGAAAATTAGATATGCTTAATCATATATATCAAAAGGGTCGATTTTTTTATTTTTTTTTAAAGAAATTAAGTATGTATCAAAAGAATCAAACTAAAATTCACCATTAAACAAAAGGTGTTATTATCACTCGATGAAAATATAAACACACAACATTTTCTTATCCAAACTTAAAGAATAACTACGAAAATAATTATCTAAAAGAGACACAAGCACGGTAAACTTTTCTTTGTGCTAAGGCAGAATAATTAAGCATGGTTACTGGGCTAGCAATGCTCATGGTCATCGGGCGGCTAATAATGCATGCGTCTTATCACTATTTTTAGTAGCCGTTTGAACATGAAAATTAAAATTTTTTTGAGTTAGAGTTGAAGTTGGAGTTGAAATTGGAGTTGGAGTTGTGTTTGATCATGTTTTTTTTTTTTTTTTGACTTTTGACAAAAAAAATTTAAATATGATTTTATGCCCCAACTTTTACAAACTATCAAAATCACCCGACTAAAATTTACCTACTAACGGGAAAAGAACACAATTAGCCACTTTTATAAAAATAATTACACACACATGACCATATTTAATGAATTTCAATTATGACATATATAATATTTACATTAATAGTCGTTTTCTCATATTTGAAAATTTTAAATATGAATGTTATATTAACAGATCACTACTTCCTAATTTTTAGGTAATAATTATTATCTTTCAAACAAATTTATTTTTTTAGAAATTTATTTAATTTATTTCCTTTATTTTTCATTCCTAAAAAATAGGAAATGATGAGTTGTTATTAAATTTTAGGGTGCCGTTAATTTATTTCTTTAATTTTCTTATACATGAAAGTTTTTACTGTGTGTGAATAAATTATTTCTATGTAAAACATACTTTGCATATTTATAGTATATTATATCATATACCATAAATATATAAATATGCTTATAATATTTTTTTATATTTTGTATATTTATATATGTGTGTATATGATATATAAATGGTATAAACTTCATATATAACATATTTTGTATTTTTATGTTATAAATATAATACTTTGTATATTTATGAGTATAAATATAATACTTTGTGTAAAAAGATATCAAGTATTATGATATATAAAGGTAGCAGTTGCAGTTTAAGGTATAAATTTGTTAAATTGGACATAATTTTTTATGAAAAATATGTATCACCGATTTATATTTTTAGCATATATATGGTATAAATTATTTATATTTGAATAGTATAA
The DNA here is from genome assembly GCF_002878395.1 of Capsicum annuum. Classification (NCBI taxonomy): domain Eukaryota; kingdom Viridiplantae; phylum Streptophyta; class Magnoliopsida; order Solanales; family Solanaceae; genus Capsicum; species Capsicum annuum. The sequence continues at coordinate 267,059,133 of NC_061113.1, forward strand.
TAAAGATGTACATAATATAATATATATAATCAAATTGAAAAAGAGAATAATTTGTGGCAATGGTAAACTAATCTGTTGCAACTTTATTAATTCCATAAATATAGAAAAACGATTATCCATTATTAATTATATGACTATAATTCCTTAAACGTCCGTATCACAACAGAAAAATTATTATTATTATTATATTATAGTAATTAGGATCATTAGCAGTAAATTAATGTCTTAAATAAGGGAGAAAAATAATGATGAGAGAGAAAAAAAGATATATATTAATTAGGATAACATTAAATTTGAAATTATAATTATCTTATCCTTTAAAACTGATATATACGTAATATTAAAAAAGTAATGTTATAAAGAGAGTTTTATGTAAAAATTTAAAAGATTGAGGTTATATGTAGTAATAATAAAAGTTGTAATTGAAGTTGGAAAATTGGGAGAACACCAAAAACCTGTTTTCCCTTCTCAGAATTTTTTTTTGAAATTATTTTTTGAATTTTCATGACCAAATACCACAACTTCGATTTTTTTTTCGAAAAAAGGAAAAAATTATTCATGATCAAACGGGCTCTTAAGATGACTTTGTTTCCCACGCCCTTAAAAAGTGTGCATTTAAAAAGTACTCTTTTTAAAGTGTAAAATAACTTTGGTGCTTTAAAAACACATGAATTTTCTTTTAAGTATAACATAAGATAAAATGGATGATGCATAACAAACCAAAAACTGATGTGAAAAGCAGAACATGTCAAATATGATCATTCAACAACAACGAAACCAAATACCTCTCCAACTGCAACTAAAGGAAGTAGTCACGCTTGCAGAGAACTCGAACTTGAGGCATTTGAGTTAGGTTGCACGCCATCGAGCTCACCTAGCTCTGAAATCAGAACAAGATAAAGGACAAGATTCAATCATCTCCAAGGATTTGTCATTGTCCTATTTTTTACGTGACAAAAGCAAGCTGAGCAAAATAAAAGCCTTTATGAGGTCGAATTACGTGAATCACACTTCTTATGATTTAATTACAAATAATCTACTTTTTATGATTTAGTTATAAATAATCTTCTACTAATTGTAGATAATCACTATTCATTAACCAACAATAATATTCATTGCTTTATGTTTTTAATGTTGTCATAATTTTATTATTTCAAAGAATATCAATAACATGATCAAACTTAGCAAGTGATGTTGTTAGCACTAGAACTCGGGTACATTTCGTTTATTTATTTTGATATTATGTCAACTCAATTATGTATTTGATATATTTTTATGTTTTGAAAATCTCTCTACTTTATCTGAGGCAGTGGGATGAACTACGTATACTTTATCTTCTCTAGACCACACTTGATGGAAATACACTGAGTATATTGTTGTTGTTCGCATTGCTAAGCAAATTATAATATAAAAGCAATAATAAATTATTTGAAAATATATTTTTAGTACGCTAATACGATTACACCATGACTTATATTTCTTTATAACTATTCAATCTAATTAGAGGTTTACGTTCCTATGAAACATATAAAAAACTTTAATGTTTTATTTTTAAAGTTTTGATTTGAAATTAAATTAAATCAAGTGTGACAAATAGAATTATGGATCCAACAATTCTAGCTCAAGCTCAACTCAATATACATGTTAACTAATTATTAACTATATATAAAAATTACACTTAGTTTTCAATTAAGTACTCTACCTAGTACTTGACTTCATTATCTAAAAATTTATTACGTTCACATCCTAAAATTAAACTCTGCCATAATTGTTGCTCTTCTCTGCTCTCTAAGGTCAAAACGGTAAAATTGATGTAAATTTAGCACTTGAAAATCAGGATTAGATTACATGCATCGGGGAGCCATAAGGCGTTACTCTCAGGGACAGATCAGCATGAGTTACTGCGGAACGGAATTGAAGGGTGAAAATGACGAAAATAGACACATGACACGTTTATTCCCCCTTTTCAAGTTTCAACAAAATCGAAAATCAATCAACCCGGACGAGGATCCCCTCGCTATTCACTCCCCACGCGGCGTTCCCTCCTCTTCTTCAAACTCAGCAGCAGCACTAGTCAGTCCTTTTCAGTTGAACATTTCTGCTTTTTACAGAGAGAAGTTAGAGCGAGAAAGTTCTTTCGTTCTAGAGAGAGAAAGCAGCACTGGTACTACGGCGAAACCTATCAATCCTACAGCGTGATCTTATGTGAATGAGAATGTCCGCCGCGGGCGATTTGTTGCTGTTTTAATTGATCAGAATTGGGAAATTCTGAAGTTGAATTTGAATTTATCGTGAAGGATTTTGATTGAAAGAGGTCCGATATGAGCACTCAAGGCCAGGTCGTGACGGTTAAGGACCTCATTGAAGAAGCTAAAAAGCGGATTGTAATTTTGCTCCTATGTGTCACTGGACTTTCCTATATCATGTCTCGTGAGTGTTTACTTTGAATTTTTGTTTCTGTTTGAGTCTTTCCCGAGCATGATGATGATTGAATTTAATTTTCCTACTACTTGTTTGGATGAGCTCTCTATTAAAGTTATTCATTGACTTGTGAACAGTGCTTTTTGCTGCATGTAATGTATGTTTATTGAGGCAATGGACGAAATAATGGCTAGTAACCATTCCTAATTTAGGAATTTAGGATTTTAAATAGATACGGTTCAGGAATAAATCGATGAAGGAAACGGATTCATTGATGGAAATGGTAATAGATGTGAGTATGTTACTGCTGACTAGAGGTCTGTTGAAGTTGAACCATGCCTCATGTATTGCTCACAAGTTCTTGCCTTTGTATGTAACTACTTACAAGTTTAATGTGAGTGGTTTGACACAGATACGATCATAGTATCTACATGAATGGCAGCAAGTTTTAACCTCATTTCTCTGTTTTTCTATCCCTTTCTATATTGATTTTGAGGCCATTTGGAGAATATGTGGATTAGGTGGACAAAACATTTATTTACAATATAGGTTGTTCGTTAGTTTTTAAATGTTTTGTAAGCTAGTTTTTCAAAATTTATGTGACGCCATGACGGAGGGTGGGCCGACGAGAGGGAGGTCAAAAAAGGATTGACATGCTTCATGGGTGGCAAGCGTCCGAATAATGATTGCACACGACACCTTAGGTGAATCCCACATCAGAATGAGAGAGGAAAGTGTAGAGCCTTATAAGGTGTATTACAAGTTCACGTGGAATGCACATTTTTTGATTCGATGATGACGTAGCCCAAAGGACAAATCCTTGAGGTCTGTTGGACCAAAGTGGACAATACGTACCATGTGCTTGGGTCGTGACAAATATGGTATCAGAGCTTGACGCTTCTTTAGTATGATGGTGGGGCAAACCTCAACAAGGGGATTGAGTCCATAATATGGGGTTTATGCGATGCCTATGATAGAGGACGAGTCCATGAGAGCGGTCAAGGCGAAGGTATGATAGGCTTCAAGGCTGACAAACTTTTGAAATAGGGATGCACATGACACCTTGGGCGAAACCGAGGAAATTGACGAGCTATATAAGGCATACATAAGTTCACATAATACATGTTTTGCTAGGCTCAATGATAGTGTGGCCCATGGGACAACTCTGCGAGGTCTATTGCCAAAGCAGACAATATGTGCCATGGGCTTGGGTCGCGACGCTTCAAAAGCTTGTTAAGTTATTGAAAGCGCTTTCAAATAAACTCTCAAGAAAGCTTTAAACTACTGATCTCATGATCTATACAAGAGTTTAGAAACTTAGTGTTGCATTGTTGTATCTTCTCCATGTATAACCAAAATTAATGAGTTTTAGGGAAAATGAAAATGTCCTTGCATTTTTCACATTATTCAATATGCCACTTTACGATGAAGCTCTCCAGAAGAGAGCATCCATAGCTTAAGAGGCTGGAGATAAAGCGGGTGAAAGTTCATGACGTCGGTCTATATTGAAAATAGTTTCCAAGAGTGCAATATTAATGGATGCATGTTCTAGAGGAAAACTCCACACAGGCAAACAAAATAAGTGGAGACAATTACACTATCGAAAACAAATTTTAATGACTGAAACCAGTTGCATAAGTAATGTTGTTCTTACTATGACACATATAAATTTTTTGTTTTTGTTTTTCTAATTATTTCTAGTTTAAATGGTTGGTTAACCATTTAAGACCCCTTAAGATTTATCCAGGATTTGAAATATTACAATTGAGTAGTTACAAATAGAACTAACAAGAGAAGTCGGGTATTTCCATTGACTACATAAGAAAGTGTCTTTGCGACGTTTTGAAAGATGATTCTTAAGGAGATCCAAGTTGACAATTATGAACGTGGAGCTGCAAGAGATTAAAAAAACTGCATTTTTTCTTCTTGATCCGCGAGTTACATAAAAGTACACGATTAGGGGTGTGAACATCTTTTTCTACATCATGTGATGTTGGTATGTGTCACCCATATAAATCTTTTTGTTCTCATTAAACATGTCCGCAGTTTGGGAGCAATCTATTTGAATGAGAGTTAATCAAAGGCTATTATTGGATGTCTATAAGTGGAATATCCCTTTAAATATACCTGAGAAACTACAATATCATAATGTTGCTCAAGCATTTCCTTTGTTACAGTTGACATGCAAGAGAGGATAGGAGATCCTTGGCGACTTCTACTTCTTTGGTGTTGTTGAATAGTTATTAATACACTTCTAAAAGTATGACTTGCATGTAAAGTTGTACAACGACGTACCCAATGTATTTCCACAAAGTGGGGTCTGGGGCATTGAACGTAAAGTTGTAGTCATCGATAAAATTGTAGTGAAGATCTTGAGAGATTAGGGTTTGGATCCACAACTACTAAACAACAACAACTATAATAATAACTACGCCTTCAGTCCCAAACGAGTCGGGTCGGTGATTAACCTTGGTCTGTAATTATTTTCCTTCTATCAATCTAAGTCTTGTTGGACAAAGTTACCATATCTATATTGGTGAGGGAATGCAAATACTCGATAGAACAATCAAAATGCACACAAGTTGTCCAAACATCCCCATTACAAAAATAACACAAACTTGTAAAATAGTTACACCTAATTATAGTAGAGCTAATGCATGTTAGAATATGAGTAGAAATAAGAATAACATATAGAATCCTACTTGGAAAAAGATTCTAATGTAGTATCCTATTAGGAAAAGGATTGAAATTTAGCGTCTATAAATACGGCCTCAATGTAATAATGTAGTATCAACAATTCAATAATATTTTTCTCCATTATTTCTTCACATGGTATCAGTGCAAGGTTCTTGGTAAAGAATCAAGAGTTTCCACTGCCGGCGGGCCACTATAATTCATATATGCTGCCCAATATAAATGTTCACACACTAGTCCACAAGAAATCCCACCTAGTAGGGTTTTGGAAGGTATGGTGTACCTGACCTTACCCCTACCTCGTGGAGGTAGAGACTGTTTCTGAAATACCTTTGACTCAAGTAACTCATAACACATCAATGTTAAAAATAACATCTAGACCCAAAAAAAGAGGTAGCAAATAATAACAATATCATTACATAACATTCATAAAACGGGACGGTAACAACATCAAAATAATGCAATTACCGAAGCAAAGAAACAATCGGTATTAAACAAATATTGAAGGGTAGTTTTTTACTGAAGCAAAGAAACAATAGGTATTAAACAAATATTGACAGGTAGAAACTATGAGATCAGGACTAATGCTACTTGAATGCTCGGAGACAATGCTCGACTACCTAGTACCTACTAACTTTCTAAGTTGCGCATACTCTTCACTTTTGATGCTGCACCCATGTCGGATTCTCCAAAAATACTTTATTTTTAAAGAATCCAACATGCACCCGTTGACATTTTTGAAGAGTCTGAGCAACATAGCTAACCTTTTACTATAATTCTCGACCTTCAAAACTCCCTATCTAAGGTCATGTCTGATAAGCTGAAGGTGCACCATGTAACATAACAAAGTCCCATTATTAAATTTCTTGAGGAGCTTCCCTATTTTCATTTGGCATCCAAGCACGTAGAGATCCTAGGTACTGTCATAGATTATCAAAAAGAATTTCCACGTGTTTGGCTAATGAAAAAGAAATAGGCCTGCATGTAGAGACGTGTTGAAGATATAATTAAATAAATGAGGTATGTTCTCTTTATTAATTTTAAGTGTTTAGATGAGATGGTCACATACTTCAACATTCATGTGGTATCAAACCCTCTACTATCTTGGTAGAGGCTCAAATAGCTTCCGTTACTAGCGGATAGGACTGATAATATGTGTCATTCACCGGGCCAATGGTTTCTTCTTTTGTGCTTCCTTTGGGGCCTAACACTGCTCCTTTCTTTGGCAGTTGGTGCTCCTTCTCTTTGGTCAACTGCTCAAGCACCGTCCTTCTCTCCAACAACTTTTATACATTGACACCCTCCTCTCAACCTTGAATTTCATGTAATTATTCTACTAATTCAAGTTACCATTTTAATGTTCTGGAAATTTCAACACGTCTTTTTTTGGTGATTAAGAGTAGATTCTCTACGTGTATAGTGGAAGAAGCTCTTTTTTTTGTTGTACAGTTACCAATGACTTTCCTAAGGAAAGCATTCTAGCACCACCTTTCCTTTTGGTGATTGTGCATTAATTCTGAGATATTTCAGTGTTAACTATCTATTTTCTCAAATCAAGTAAACTAAAGTTGGTCTCCCACTTTGAGTGGGCATGTTAGAATATCAAGTTAACGTGTCTAAATTCATATATGGTAGGATTCATCAATTGAATAATGAAATCTTATAAAATAATTTGTCGTGTGCCTTAAGATATTCTCTATTTAGTTATAGAATATCTACTTACCTTATTAGCATAGGGATCAATTACCTACCATATTATTCATAATTTCTCATATAACGAGCACATATTGTATATTTTAAATCAAGTCAATCAATTGCTTTTATATTTTCGTGGTACACATGTCGACAGTCGACGACAACTTCGCTCAAAGTGTTTAGAGTTATATGTATTGAATTATAGGACTATCTCATCTTAAAGCTTAAGTTGTTTGGGAGAACATATTTTTATCTACTTAGTTATACCATCAAGAAACCTCCTCACTCTTGGGCATGTTTCTTTTTCATCAGTCAAGCATGTGGAAATTCTTTTTGATAATAGGTGCAAGAACCTTTTTCTACTTTAGTACGAATTCTGTGACCATCTATTCTAAAAGCTTAAGTTGTTAGAGAGAGAGAGCATATGCTTATTCAATTGTATCTTCAGCTTAGCGAGGACATGCCCTTAGATAGGAGGTTGTGGAGGTCGTGGATTAGGGTAGAAGATTAGTAGGTGGTGGAGTGTTGTAGTTCATGGTATTAGTCGTATTCTTGTAGTATATTGCTTTTGATTTTTATCATCATATGTGTTTATTGTGTTTCGGTTGTCGCACTATTTGGTTGCTGATACTTCTTCCTTAACTACTGGCTATGTTTTCTTCATTGTTGTCTTTTCCCTTTCATACCTACTTTGATTTGTTGTACTCGTGCCGAGGGGCCTTTGGAAACATCATCTTTGCCTTCACGAGGTAGAGGTAAGGTCTGCGTATACTCTATCCTCCCCAGACCCCACTTGTGGGATTTCACTAGGTATGTTGTTGTTGTTTTAGTCATGGCAATATTTGCTTCCTTTGAAGCTTTCAGCTTTATGTAGGAGTTGTCTTACAGCCTGCTCTTTGCATGGCTAGCATAACAAAGTTTTTTGGTTTGCACGAATCTATTTCAAATAGTCCTTGATAAAAAAAGAATTTTTTTGTCCTCCTTTTGCTATACGTGGATGAGTAATGGCGTATGTTCAATAAATGATCTAAAGAGAAGATTAAGAACACATAAATCTACGAGACCTCACATGGGAGGGCCCACACGAAGTGATTCGCCCCTGAAAAGACTCTACACGTGATGTTCCGAAAACATAATCAGCTGACTTAGTAAATTAGAATTAATTAATTAATCTTGCCCAGACCTCACTTGTGGGTACACTGGGTATATTGTTGTTGTGGTGTGGTTGTAGTTATTAATCTTGCATGTATCTTGACAAAGATTCTCTGTTCAGAATTTGTTGTTATAAGAGTATTCAGCTTGACGGGGAGCCTGGATTTTTGCAGTTTCTGTTGAGTGTCATTTTCTCATTAATTACACGCTTTAATTCTTTTTGATATTCTTTTTGGAGCTTACTGTATATCTTGGCCGGATGTCTATATGCCTTTCTTATTTCTTTTCTCACCTTTGACATTTTTTCTGTACTTTCCTCTTGCAGTAACAAGCTCTTCAGTTTTTGTCAATTTGCCTGCTGCTGCTCTCGTAATTGTTATGCTTCGTTATCTATCTCTGGACTTCGATGCACGAATAAAAGCTGCTACATATAAAAGCAAGTCATCCTCATTAAATAGTACTATTCAGAAGAAACAGTTAGATGGTCCTAGAACAGTTAATGAGAAGTCTGATTGGAGGAGGAAAGTGGATTCGCCTATTGTGGAAGATGCAATAGACCACTTCACCAGACACATAGTCTCTGAGTGGGTGACAGATCTCTGGTACTGCCGTATAACTTCTGATAGACAGGGTCCTGAGGAACTTGTGCAGATCATGAATGGTGTGCTAGGGGAAATTTCATGTCGGATGAGATCCATCAATCTTATAGATCTTTTAACAAGGTTTCAGAATTGTAGTTACAGGATGCTACTGACATATTTCCTCTTTAGCTTATGTTATATTATATCCTCAAGGAAGTCATTCATTGGGATCATGCAGGGATATTGTCAGTCTAATATGCACTCATTTGGAACTGTTCCGTACATGCAAAATGAGGATTGAAAAAAAATATTCAAGATCGTTGACTATAGAAGAGCGAGATCTGGAACTTAAACTGACGCTGGCTGCAGATGACAAGTTACATCCAGCTTTGTTTTCTCCAGAAGCTGAACACAAGGTAATCTCATTCCTTTATCTTAACAAAATCAATATTCAGTTCTTCTGAACTATTAATTTAGGATTCTGTCATTTCATTCACACCATTTTCTTCTCTATCTGCAGGTTCTCCAGCATCTCATGGATGGTCTCATTTCATTCACGTTCAAACCAGAGGACTTGCAATGCTCTTTATTTCGCTACATTGTGAGAGAGCTTCTTGCTTGCGTTGTGATACGACCAGTACTGAATTTAGCTAACCCTAGGTAACTATTCCTTGGATCATGCTTCCTGTAGCCGTATCCTCTTGTTTCTGTTGCTTTATTTTATCACCAAAATTTTGTCAGGTTCATTAACGAGAGGATTGAATCTCTAGCTATTTCCTTAAAGAAGTCTGACAAAGGGCGTACTGCAGCTCAAACAGGAAACCAATCAAGTCCAAGTGATTCTGAAAAGTTACCAGCAGATCATTTTTCTGAGGTGTTGGATCCTTCTGCAAAGGGTGTTGAACTTGTTCAATTTAAAAAAGACCAAACTAACGATACTATGGAGAACAATATGTTGGACAAGGGGAATGGAACAGATTTGTCAAAGGATCCTTTGCTTTCAATTGATACACGGTCTACTCGTTCTTGGAGTTCTTTGCCATCACAAACCAACACAGATGATGGGAGAGGTCTCCAGAGACACCGCTCTGGAGGAGAGTGGGGTGAAATGCTAGATTTGGTGTCACGTCGAAAGGCTGAAACCCTGGCTCCAGAAAACTTAGACAACATGTGGACAAAAGGAAGTAACTATAAAAGGAAAGAAGAGGGCAATCTAGTATCAGATTCACTCCAACAGAAAGGGATGTTTAGACAGAAAGAAAGTGAGAGAGAAAATAAGGTTAACGTGAACCATTATTTGAAAGCTGATACTCAACCTTTTCAATATCAAGAGGAAGATGAGCAAAACTTGGATAAGGTCGAATCAGAGAGCACTAGTTCTTACACTACTGATGATGAGGAACCTAGTAGTGTGACAGGTCTTGATTCTCCTGGTATTTTAGTGTGGGATGCAAAAAATAGAAGGAATGTCAATCACATTCATCATCCACTTGAAAGTAGTGTTGGTCGTAAGACAAGAAAGGGAAAAGCTAGCAAAGGTCATATTCGCTCTAAGTACTTAAATAAAGTACCATCTATGAGGAAAAAATCCAGAGCGAGTAGCCAAACAGAGCATGTATGGCAAGAGATTCAAAGATCGAGCTTCTTATTAGGGGATGGACATGATATATTAAACTCTAAAGAAAATGAAAAACCAGAAGTTCTGAGTGATCACTCTGATGCAGAAATCCCTGGTAGAATTTCAAGTGGCACCAATGCATCATCATCTTCTTTGTCAAGCAGCATTCTCGAAAATCAGAAAATGGGTGCTATTTCTGTTAAAAGTTCTGTAATTGCTGATTCCTTTTTGAAGTTAACATGTGAGGTAAGAAGTGATTGCCATCCTTTTCACATAATCTTCACTTTTTGTGTGTTTGGTAGGAAGGAAAACATATTTCAGATTTCCCCCCCAATTTTTCCATGTTTGGTCGGTCAAAATTTTTCAGAAGATATTTTTCCCAAGATTACATTTTTCTCAAAAAATTGGAAAATAACTTCCACGGCATGCATAGGAAAGTCATTTAACCACCGGCAATACACACCCGGATTTTCTGGCGGTACACTCCTGATTTCTTTCTCCTCCCCCACCCTTACTTCTCCGACAGAAAAAGCCCAAAGAAGGTTACAAAGTCGAAGTTTCCAGTTTACCATACAGTTTATTTTGATGCTTTTGATTATATTGTATTAGTACTCTTAACAGTAACTCATCTTCCTCGTTTTCCAATTTTCTTTTTTTTTTTAGACATTCGAAATCAAGTCCATATTTGAAAATAAAACCCCGTAGTTTCTTATAAAACGAAATTGAGGGTTCTAATTATTAGTGCTCCTCTATTTTAATTTTGTTAATTTACTTTATCTAATCATTTTTAATAAATAACTAATTAATCTCTCTTTGCATTTTTATATAGACATTTTAAATAAAAACTAAATAGGAATTATTTTACTCCTTCCAACCAAAAGAGTGGAAAGTAGTTTCCTCTTCAATGGTCAACCAAATATTGAGAGATACTTTCTGGAAAATTATTTCATTTACCAACTGAACTTTAGAAAATAAGTTAGAGAACCACTTATTTTCATGAAAAAGCATTTTCATTGGGAAATATTTTCCTTCATAACAAACCCACCCTTTATGAATTACTTTTGCAGCTTTGGATATCCACAAATGTTTCCTTCCCTGTGTTGCAGGTCTTGAGTGCCAATATTGTAAAGAGTGGCTCAAAAACTTTTGCCGTGTATTCCTTATCTGTTACAGACGTGAACAATCATAGTTGGTCCATCAAAAGAAGGTCTTGTTATGTAACTTTTTGCTTTTATCATTATTTTGAATGGCAAACACCTCCATATCCAGAATATCATCTCATCCTACTATCCTATGTGTAATGCACTTTTTTGCTTCTGCTTGTACAGGTTTCGGCATTTTGAGGAGCTACACAGACGTCTTAAGGAGTATCATGAGTACAATCTTAATTTGCCACCCAAACATTTCCTCTCTTCAGGTCTGGATGTGCAAGTCATTCGAGACCGATGCAAATTTCTTAACGAATATATGAAGGTGGTGCTCTAACATATAGCATCTAGAAGTTTACTATTACTTTCTGATCTATAATAGGGTACTGTTATTTATATGAGTTCTCTTTGATATAACAATATTGTACTTAAGTTCGGACCTCCATATACTGTTTCACTTCTATTTATTGTATATTTTATCTTGGTCTTAACGTAAGGCTGCGTGCAATAGATCCTTCTGGTCGGGTCCTTCCCCAGACCCTGTGCATATTGGGAGCTTTATTGCACTGGGCTGCCCCCTCCCCCTCCCTTTTTTTTTTTGTGTGTTATTGACTTCCATGTTTCTTGAAAATGTCCTTTGTCTTCCTGAAGTTGATGAAGTATGACTAGTTACAAGTGATATATGATGTCATGGGAAGCTTCAACAATCAAGAAAATCGAAACTATCGTGTTCACTATTTTTCTTCCCAGTTCAATTTGTTTCCTTTTTTCCGCTAGATGACATCTTTAATTTTCATTTGGTTCGGTTTTTCTGATTTTCTCACAGAAACTGCTGCAGCTCCCAACTGTTTCCAATTCCATTGAGGTTTGGGACTTCCTCAGTGTTGATTCACAGGTATTATCGATTTCCTATTTCTTTAAGCTTTGGATACATTCTTTGAACAACGAGCATTGATCTTGTAAATTGTTGTGCAGACATATAGCTTTTCAAATTCCCTTTCCATGATCGATACATTACCAGGTGAGTAACTTAGTTGGCATGGCTGGGTGCAGAAGGTTGCCTTTCGATTTTTATGTTAATCTTAAATGATTCTTTTTATTGACTTTCAGTTAATCTGGACGATACAGTAGCCAAAGTAAGTAAAGGACCTCTGCCTAAGATTGGCCCGAGAACTGATATCATATCCCCCACGGGACAGCATTATGCTGAAAGAAGGGAGCGAGTGTTGATGCATCATCCTGTGGTGGATGAATCAAGATTTGGCAAAAATCATGTCACACTGTCCCCTCCAAAAAGATCCCCCAAAGGAACTTTTGAGGATTCAAGTAGTGACTCTGACAGTTTACAAACAAATAAAGTTTCAATCCCAACCACAAAAACGATGTTACAATCGGCTGAAACTAATTCACGCGTCTCGCATGCATCATCTGAATCCTTTGCCGATGCTCCTGTTGATTCCTCGCTTCCCGTAGAGGTAGCTGCTACTGACTTGAGTTGGTGGATTGAATGATGTGCAAGTTTCCTTTTTAAAAAAAAAAAAATGATGCCTCCACCTTTGGTTTCTATAGGAAGACTTACATGTAGTTTTACAATTAAAAAATAGAGTCACATGTGGTTTTAGCCTTTCGATGACCTAAGAATGGTTTTGAACCTCTTTTTTTGTTTCACTGTAGTGGGTGCCTCCAAAGGTAAGTGCACCCGTTCTCGACCTGGTGGACGTCATTTTTCAGCTCCAAGATGGTGGATGGATCAGGTATTATTCTTGTCGAACTATTATGCTCTTGGACCTCATTGATTACTCATTTCTGCTGTAACTTTCTGGGGGTGTCTTCCAGGAGAAAGGCATTCTGGGTGGCAAAACAGGTTTTGCAATTGGGAATGGGTGATGCATTTGATGACTGGTTGATTGAGAAAATCCAGCGTTTGCGCAGGGGTTCAGTAGTTGCTGCAGGTATCAGACGTGTGGAGCAGGCAAGTCTCACAATTTAGTTGTGTTTCCCTTTTCATGCTAATAACAACAAATCAACTTGAATTCCCGGTTGTGATTTAATCTATTACTACGTCTGAAATAATAGTGTATTTGTTTTTCAGGATTTGCTAATTCAAACAATTCACTGTCCTCCTTTTGTTATCTTTTCATCTTTTGGGTCTTATGTATGTTTCCCTTCCTTTTTCTTGGGGTGGGCGGGGACTTGGTTTATTTTGTAATTTTACTTTAAGAGAAAAAGCTATAGTAGTAAGTATTGCTGTGTTCAGAACATATGTGCCAGATGACAGACGTCGTGTATGCTTTTTCATAGAAGCCTGTAAAAGTAGTTTCAGATAACTCATGATACCCAAGATCGTGTGATTAACATTCTGTTGATACTGTATTGTGTGTTCTCATTCTTTGTGCTCCATGTAGATTCTGTGGCCTGATGGAATATTTATAACAAAGCATCCAAGGCGACAACGTCCTACGCCATCTGCCAGTCCACCTGTTAGTTCTCCACACAATCAACCTCCTACTCCATCATCGTCACCAACGGTAGAGGATATCCAGAAACTGGATGAGATGCAACAGAAGGAAGCAGAACGGCGTGCAAACCTTGTATATGAGCTGATGATTGGTAGGTCACCCGAAAAACATGTGCCATTGGCTATTTGACCATTTCAACATTCATGAAAATCCACCGTTATCTAGTTTGCGATTATTCACTCTGATAACCTTTACAGAAAAAGCTCCTGCTGCTGTTGTTGGACTCGTTGGTCACAAGGAATATGAAAAATGTGCAAAGGATCTTTATTACTTCATCCAGGTAATATAGGCAGTGCCTCTAAGATCTGCTTTAAATTTTATAATGTCGTTTCAAATCTCCGTCTTGTTTTGGTTTGTGTTCTAAGACACCTTTCCTGAAGTACAACTAATTACTCAACTGTTCCTTTCACAGTCATCTGTGTGTCTAAAGCTGTTAGTCCTTGATCTTGTTGAGCTGATACTGTTGTCTGCTTTCCCGGAGCTGGATGCCGTGTTCAGCACATTGTATAAGGAGAAGGGGAAGTTTGGCGAGCTCAAAATAGATTAGTGTGTGCGAGTTTCAAGTCAGCTAGTCCATCTTATATAGGAAATTATATCAAAAAGTTTTTGCTTTAGTATTTTCTCTCCCCTTGTCCCTCCTTGGAACTGATTTTTGCATACATTTTCTTTCCCTATGGCATTCCTGGGAAACGATTTTTGCTTACATATCTTGTCCGCAAGCTGTTAACAGCGTGAAAATTTTGTTTTGTGGAAGAATTTTCTTAGAAACACAAAACTGTTAAAAGTTGAGTTAGAATCAGTCTCCTTGAGCACATGTAAATTAGATTTTTTTTTTCGTTGGACTGTAAAACTATATTTTGACCAATACCCTTGTAAATATCAGCAAGGTAGAGATACAGTATCTCAGCAACATTGTATTTTTCAGGACATATGTTCTGCCATACAATCAGTGTCATAGTTCATTGCAAATTTCCCTTCATAGAAAATTAATGGTTCACATATGCAGTATTTATAACGATTGCCATTATAGCATAAAGCTCAGTAATATGCAAAGGTTATCAATCAGAGTAGACGCACAAAAACCTAGCAACTGAAGGCCATCGTGAGTGCACGACCGACTCCAGTAAAGGCCATAGCTTATTACTTCTCAACTATTAATAAACCTTAGGGCAACATTTGAATGCAATTGAAAAGCAATATCCAAAATTGAAGTTGAAAAAGAGCATTTGGATGTACGCTGTATTTGAGCATCAACTTTACTTCAGAATTGAAGATTGGTGTGTAGAACCCATTGTTGCTCCATTTGAAATACTCTTCAAATCCATATTACGCCAAGCATTTCAAACAGTTGATTCATTATTTGCAAATATTAACGGCCAGATAAGTATCTACAAAATTTAAATTCAGCTATTGAAAACCTAAATTGTATAGTATGTACGAAACTTGTAAACTAGTTGTCGGTAGTGTTTAGGGCCATAGAAAAACCAATTATTTGAAACTAAGCAAGAGCATAGTTGACAATGTCCTAAACAAGCCCTTAGCGCTACCTCAGATTGCAAGTCATGTGAGGCATGGCGATGGCCGGCTTATGTGTGAATATGTACCAAACAACAATAGATACAAATAGTCATATGCCCCAATTATCTTTAACAATGCTAAAACTCACTTGTATCAGATCTAAAGGGATAAACAGGTAAGTTACCGAAGATGAGAAAGGGACTGAAGGAGAAGAATAAGAAAAAGAAATTCAGGAACTACGAGCAAGACTGAGGGGAGGCCAACATGTAGTAAATCTGTCTACCAGGGGCTTGTACCAGATGTTAAGGGAAAACAGTGTTGTTATCTCCATTATATCGGGGGTCAACCGGAACACTTTCTTTCCTAGGTAAAGCATTAAAAAGTTCAAGGCTGCACGATTCCTTCTATTTTAATGAAAATATGGCATTGCCATGCTATATGAAAATGCGCAATCACCAAACAAAAGGATGGACAGTCTATCATAAAACTGTCCTAATAGCACAGACAAGTCAGCTAGAATAGGCACAAGAAATAAAAAGAACATATTGGTGGCACAGGTAGGGTAAAAATTGCAAAATTATGAGCTCAAAAAACATAAATTCTCAATTTAATGAAACACAAGGCGTTCAGAGAAACCAAAAATAGAAAGCAGCCTATAAAATCTGTATCCGAATGACAATTTCAACAACACATTTCAAAAACTTAAATACTTAAGCTTTCCCAAAATTCCCTTGCTCTCTAATACTTGAATACCAAAGCGAAGCTACCATTAAAAGTACCCTCCTCAATTACTCTCTTCAAGGGCTTCAAGCAGAAGCTGCTGCAGCCTTCTTCCTTGGAGCTGCTTCAGTCCCTGCACAAATATCGCAATTTGAAGTTCATCAACATAGGCAACTCAGAGCTCCTTGACAACACAAGCTATTAAGACATTGACATGGCAAAATAAGAAACCCGATACACACTTTTTTTCTACTTATATAAGCAAACTAGATGCATCTGGAAAACGATTTTCCTGAACAAAGGGAAGGATTTTTGGAAACAGCATACAGACGCAGAGAACATAATTTTCCTAGCACATTCAACAAAGACTACACGAACATTTATTTAATCCAATTACAAAAATAGATGCAGAGGATATATTTCTCATTGCTCAATTAGCCAAAACTACACAACTTTTTTACGTTCAATTGCAAAAATAGATGCAGATAGCACAATTTTCCTAGCTCAACTAGCATATGTGGATCACTGTTTACGCAGAAACTAAATATCACAAATGCCAGCAATCCATAATACAACGTGTCGTACCTTCTCTGAAATTGGTCTTAAATCGGCGAGGGACGTTGCGAAGGTACCTCATGCGGCCAGTACCAGTTGTCTTTCTGCGGATTGCCTTCACACTCCAGTTGTCTAAACAACAATTTCATTCACCATAACACTTAGCAGAATGATTTGATGGATTCATATACAACACCAAATTATATAACAGAGAAGAGAAAGTAATTTATACATGATCTTTTACGGGCAGCAGGATAAGCACAAGCAGAACAACGGCTCTTCTGGAGATGGAAGCTACGGCGGCCGCATCTCACACAGAGTGTGTGTGTCTTGTTCCTTCTCTTACCGAAACTTCCTGTTCCCTTACCCTATTAATAACAATACAAAATCCAAATTCGTTAGCACATCATCAACTCTTGCAGGCGTAATTTGTAGGAGAGGGAAAGAAAAGTAGTGGAGTTTCACTTACCATTGCAGTGAAGTTGCAGAAACCCTAGCGTCCTCTTCAAAAAGATGAAATGCGGGCGATAATAAGAGTATTTATACTTGGTGATTGGAAAGGGCTTTTTAGGGTTCTTCAAGTGGGCCAACAGTGCTTTGGGCTATTATTTTGCCCAGCCCATTTGTTCGATTACTTAGCCAGGATGACAAGATCCATGTGTTCTTATTTTTAGAAAAACAACATATATCTCAGCAGTTTGGAGACATTTCGTATGATTACTACAATTCTGATTGTGAATTTATCGGGATACATATTTAATTCTCGATACATTCAAAGAAAATACACTTTTACCTTTGTAATGATACATAATTAGCTCCCTATAATTTTTATTTTTTTTAGATCTGTCGAGATACATAATTAGATCCCGATAAATCCAACAAAGATACATAATTCATTCAGATTTTTGTAATTACTTATAAGGGTGGGAATTTGTATAAATACGGTAAGTTAAAGTATATATTTATGTTATTTTTCCTTGATTTTATTATAGAAGTAATAATGGAATAATGACAAATACATTAAAAAGAATAATGTTAAAGAAAAAAAAAGAAGAAAAAAACACACTAATTTGGACGTGAAAATCTTATAAGCTCAGTTGATTTTGATTCTCATTTTGTAAAGCGCAACCAAAAAGAACATCACTCGTGCCATGTAGACGCAAAGTGTGGTATTAATGCCACTTAGAAAGATGAAATAGGACCACTACATACTTAAAACAAGTAACTAGAAAAAAGATAATTAATTTGAGGTGGTTCTATATCTATTATGGCTTGAAATTATGATTTTTCGGAAGTTAATCTTTATTAAAAATTTAATTTGTTTTAGTAACAACGATACATGCCGTCAACTTGTTTGGTGTAGTACGGAGAAAAGTGTCTATAAGCAAATCGTTTTCAGCTGCAATTACGACTCATCAATAGGTCTAGGCCATGTGCTAAGCTTTTGGTAACACCTAATATTTGTCTGATCTAAAACTGCTTATTCAGAGTTTAGTGTTGAGTAATGAGTAGTATAAAGTACCAAGAGAACTGGAAAAAATTGTATAATAAAGTAAGAGCAGATTATATGAATTTATTGTTGAGGTAGACACAGCCTATTGTAGCATGTTGAAGACTTCAAGTGTTAGAACCGTAGGAAAGAGACTGATGTAAATGAGATTGAGCACCCATTTCAATCATCTCTTCTGTTTATGCCTCTTTATCTTCTTCAACCAACACTGTACCAATCTTTTAAAGGCTGGGGGTCCAAAAACCAGCTCTTCGATTAGTTGCTAATTAAGGCCTCTCTCATTATTACTTGAGGTCCCCATTGACATAAAATTAGGTACTCTTTAGTTATATGTACTAATTACATCAAGCATTAACTCAACTCACTAATCAACCTTTTCTTAATAATGATCCTTGTTGATATTCCATTCCCTAATTAAACTTGTATTCCTAAGCTTAAATATCCTCCCAACTGATAGGTGGACAGAACAATCAATTTCGAGTCCTCAAAACTTTTTGATCATTGATTCCCTCCATCAAACAGCAATTAGCTTTTTACTTTTCTTCTCTTTATACCTTCCCTACTTGCAAATTTTCTGAGCAGGGGGTAGGGTCAGAATTATCAATATAATGCAAACTGAAAAACATATCTGGAGGAACAACTAAAGTAAGGAAGTGTCCCTATGTATTTCATAACCTTTTTGCTTTTTGTCTTCAGCTAAAAAGGAGCAGATCAGCTCTGTCTGCTCCCTATCTTTAACTACCTGAAAGTAAAACATTCAAAGAAACCAAGCCAATAGCAGTATCTTTTGCTGGACAGATAGAAAAATCAGATGGAGCCACAAATACTGCTTAAGAAAACCATCCAAAAGACGAAGAATTTCCTCCACAAAACTCCCCATAATCTCAAGTCATTTCTCTTTGGAGGTCACAAGAAGCTACCTAAAGCTGCTAGTCACTTCAATACCTTTTTCTCAGTCAGCAAACGATTCTCAGGCAGCAAAAGAATCCCAAAGACTACTACTGTTAAGGAGTTGGATGACTTGTACAAGGACTACTATCAACAATGGCATCAGCCTGATCACAATGAGATTCAGGAAAGAAAGATCACTGTCAAAACTGCAAGGAAATATCAAGGGATGGTTGAAGGAGATTATAGCGAAAGCCAGAGGAAACTTGCAGTGCGGTTTGGTATGGAAGACAAAGATAGAGAAAGGAGAAAGGAAGATGAGAAGAAAGGGTGCGAGGTCTTATCGAGAAGCACAAGTAAAGGGGGGCTCACTTTACTGCAGAAGATGGAGGAACTGGAAATGGTGGAAGGAGAAGATATAGATCATGTGCTAGATATAGAAGAAGTGCTCCAATGCTACTCTCTGCTAAACAGCCCAGTTTATGTTGACATTGTTGACAGATTTTTCATCGACATGTACACTGAGTTCTCATTTCGAAAACCATCAGGCAGTGTCAATAGTTCAATGCGAAAACTTGGGCCTCTCAAGCTCTAGAAACAAACAAGTACGGTTTGCATGTGTGTGCCTCTAAGATTGTGAGTGGTGGTGCAATTCACCTCTTTTTTACTTCTCTTCCTGTTTGCTAATTGTTTCACTTTATATCAATTAAAATATCCAGAATTGTGTGTATTTATTTACTATTTTGGTTGTATAATACTATGAGATTCAGATTAATCTACTCAGTTGGTATATATAGCGCCAACCAGGCCAACTGTTGAAAGTGCCATAAGAGAAATAATACAACTAGATTTATGTCTTTTAGGCCTACTTCATTCTTAGAAACAAAATCAGAACACTTTGGATTACTAAGCACAATGATATCTCAGTATACCAAAATTGCAATAGGCTAAGCAAATGACCTAACCATTGAACTTTTATCAGTAAACTTTCCGGCAATCTCTGCGGATCTGTCCCATTGGTGCAGTCAGGACTCCCAAGTTGGAAAGCTTCATCATTGCCGAACCAAAATCCTTGTGAAACAAAGACACATCTGAAGCATAAGCTTGGACCCAGGTTTTAGTTTCTTCCCCTGCTGTCAGCTGCTGATCCACAAAGAGTATTCCCCTGCCTTGTAGAAGACTGCGGTAATACAGTGTACCAAAACTTTCTCCTGGTCCCTCATAGTCCATCTTGATTGCTGGCTCCTCCACCAGGGTGGATGATAATTGAACCACAACAGATGATGGTGAAGGTGATGCTGAAATTAGCTGGGAAGGCGGTCGTGATTTTGATGCTGATGACATCAAAGAGGCTGCACTATTGTTGCATTTTGACTTCAAGAAACTCAGAAATTTCGAGTTAATAGAAGGGTCGGAGGTTTTAGTCCCACTGAAATTGTAGAGCCTGTTGATGAAAAATTTGCAATGGACCACACCAGTGCTGTGAGCTCCTGTTGCAAAAATATCTCTAATCAAATACTACCAAAATAAACTAGATGTATCTGTGTGAAAGCAATCAAAACAAAGACCCCTGTAGGGAATAAGTCTAATCAATCACTACCTAAGAGGGTTACTGCCTCCCTTTCATCGAAACCTTTGGCTGAGAATGACTCAATGATCTTGGCTAGATCATCCTGAGGACTAGGAAGCTCGAAAGTTGCATCTTCCGCGAAAGAAGTCATGCTGTCTCTCCTCCCCGTTTTCAGTGGGTAGAAAGGGCCACCAGCCTGAAATTATTCGAAGATTCTTCAGCTGTGTGTTGCTGCTGTGTGTGACAGTGATAAGGGGGAATAGGGGAAGTACCAGAACAATACTTTCTCTAGCAGCCAAAACAACAGCATCAGCGCAAGAAACAACTCCTGGACAAGCTTCTTCAAGCTCTGACTTGATAATATCTATTACGTCGTATCCTTTCAATGATTCGTTGGGAGGGGATTCTTTCTCGCTATGAATTCCGTCAGCAGAATCCAGTAAAACTGAAGCATCACACCCCTGTTATTTTGCATTGATCATTCAAAAGCAACGACTCATCAACCCAGTTTTTATTAACGAAAACTTCAAAATACAACACACTTCAAATTCATGATTCCCTTGAACTATTCAATATACCATTAGTTTTGAGTTGGAAAAAGAGAAACAAATTGATTTCTCACGATAAAGAGATCATTTGTGAGCACAGTCAGTCACAAATAAACACGAGAAAAGAGAGTTCACATCGACATCTTACAAACTAGCTACCGGGAATTAGTAATCACGTTAACCAAAAACCCGAAAAATGGAGTCACATCGCTAAACAAAGTTTTATCAACTATCAGAAAGCAATCAAAATCATGACAAATTAATAAACTTTCTCAATAACAATCAAGCTATATTACGAAGACTGATAATCAAAATACTTCAAATTAACTCACGCTTCGTCAATGACTATAATCCGAACGAAGAACGAAAAAAAATGCACTGCTGTATAAAAAACACGAGTGGATACGATTAGCTGTTTAGGCAAATGACCTCAACAAAGCAGTCATGAAAAGCAAGCCTCATTAATGCAGGAGCAATCCGTGGTTGCTTTCTGAAAAGATCACGAACACTTGATCGGATGATTCGTTCAGCTTGAGGACAAGTTTGTTGATAGTAATCATATCTTAGTGAACCAACAACAGAAGCCGTTTGTTGTTGTTTGAGCTTCCTCCTCTCTACAGAAGTGGTAGCGAACATTGGAAGAGGCGGAAACGAGTGATCATCGAAGAATGAGTACGGACAATCATCATCATCATCATAGGACAAAGAGCAATATTTATATTTTTGATCAGTACGCGAAGAGAATTCGAACTTTTGATCATTGATATCAACATCTTGGTTCTGCATAGAGATGATAACGCATAGTAGAAACACCAGAAAACTTAATTTTCTTGTAAAATCCATTGGAAATCTGAAAGTTGCAGAGGATTTTTTTTGAGAGCTTTGAAAGGAAGAAACGGGAATGGAATGATATTGATAGTGGAAGTGTAAGTTTGTTACTTGTCAGTGAAGCTGGCTAGCTCTGCACAGTAACTAACTCTTACCTGGTGTTAACAAGAATACCCTCTATCTTTCCCGAATTTCCATTTCTGCCATTGCTTCCCTTTTCAGTTGTCCATTTGTCCATGTTCCTTAGTACATCATCTTTATTGGTATTCTGGAATTATGAGACATCTTTTATATTTCCTTTTGTCCATCTTTCCATGAAGTCAAATTCTTATTACGATTTTTAAATATTTTAGCAACAAAATTGTGATTTATAAAGTCCCTAAGTAGGTAAATATATAGGCTAGACTGAGAAAATGCACTTGGAAGTTGGAACTGGTTTTCATAATTGATTTTCTCGTCCTCTATTTGAACCCAGCCTAGTAATATTGATAAATATCCACCTGGAGTATTTGTGACTCTAAAATCCACATCCGTAGGTGTTTCGAGAGAGGTTTATATCATTCCTACAAATTTCATAACACGGTTGCAAGAAAGACTTGACAATTCTCTTACATTAGGAGATCAAGAAAAGAGATACAATTTGAACTCACACCAATTGTTTTGGAGACTCAATGGTTTCCAATAGACTATAAGCCTAAGTGGTCATTTCACACAAAATAGCAACGTACAAAAATTCAAAATAGATTCCAAGTGCTCATTTCATCGGGATATGTTGATGCATGTGGCTCACGGCACACAGCAAAAATGAAAATATAGCAATTGTACAATCAGTTACACCAGACATGGCCCGAGCCTCCACCAGTCATCTATGATAGACTTCGTAGGCAGGACCAGATAAATCAAATATGAGCCCCCAAAACATAGCAAATGCCTCTTCCACTCGGCAGATCAACCAACAATTAATAATCTTAGAAACACAAAGCCTTAAAGCCATGCCAAAGCATCTATTGTATTTTTCTTCTTTTCAAATGAGAAAATGAATAAACAATGACAAGATTCTTGTGTAGCTTAACAGAAGGCTTCGAAAACTCTTCTGAAGAAACCATCATGTGAATGTTGCCACTCCAACATTTGCAAAGCCACATGTTTTTTACACCAACACCTATGGGTGCATTAGTGGATCTACAACAACACCGCTTCCGAAAGCAAATGTGTATAACAACATCTGAATTTTGTATGCATACTGAATTAGAGCTTCAGTTGCCAGAAGATACGAGAACATTGTGCTCCTTCAGACGTCTTTGAAAATGAGCTAACTGGTTCTGTAACTCTAGGATGCCAGCAGCCTTTTGTGAAAGGATTGCATTTAATCGAGAAATATAATTGTCCAACTGGTTCCCTGGTTGATCTGCCTCAACTAATAGGTTCATCTCCTGAAATTGTGAAATAGAATTCTCAATTCCCATGAATATCCAGTTAGCCAAGCAAAATTAACTTGTCTACAAAGTGACAAGAATATATGCAACACATTTATGGGATTACAAGACTGACATGAAGTAATTCCAACAACAAACATCACGTATAATCGGTAACATCACCATTTCTGAGAATATATTTCTACTTCAACTCTCTATGTTGAAGGTGTTAGGCATTGTTCTTACCAAAAAAAAAAAATACTCCTACACGGTATGCAATAAGCCACCTAATTCATGTTCAGCACATACCTCTCGAACAATGTCCATTGTTTCCTCCACTTGTTTCCGATGTGCATTCACAAGATCTTCCTCTTCCTGAAAAAATAAACATAAAGCAGTCAGACGCACACTCGGGCTAAGTAAAATTTCAATTTTCCACAAAATAGTTCACCTTTAAGAGAGCATTCAGATCATCATCTGCATTTGAATACTTTGCCTCTGTTCTAGGTGGCTCCTTCCACTTTGTCTGAGCATTTGCGCTCTTCATTTTATCTTCTGAATTGGAGATGTTGTAACCATCAAGCTTCTCATTCTTCTTCCACATTGGCTTATCTTGTTCATAGAAATCTTCATCATATTCATCTTTGTCAGTCTGTTCAGGCCATAAATCACCGGTATCATCTTCAAATGTTGATGTAGATGGTACAACTGCAGAATAAGATAATGCTGTCGACTCCTTCAGATTTACTGTTGAGGATGAGACTTCCTTCTTTGAGTTGTTCCCTTTTGAAAGACTCTTCACCCTGAGTTTTAAAGCAAAGTGCAAAGGTAAGACTGCACAAATGCAGAAAATAGTAGCAGTGTGAACAAAATCGAATTCAAGAAATGATTACCTGTCGGCATATCTTAACGTATTTAAAGTATGCTCACAAGATCCTGCATTTGGGGAAATGCAAGATATCATAACGGTACGACTATTTCCAACAAAAGAGTCCCTCAGCACTTCAGTTAATTTACTGCCTCTAAAAGGAATGTGGTTTTGATCATTATCAAGCGCTCTAATGCATTCCTTTAGTGCCAGCAAACTTTTATTAATCTCCGCTCCTTCAATTCTGCATAACAGAAGGCAAGGTAACAGGATAGAAAGAAAAGAATTCAGCAAAAAATTTTATTAATAGACAACGAAAAAGCAGTTATTTAGTAGATAAACACCTAGTTTGCTTATCATTATCAGTTGTGTCTGCACCACGTTCACTTCCTGCAAGGTCAATGAAGGAGAGCTTCCCAATAACACGGGGAGGTTTAGATTCACTGCCATCCACTGATCTCTTAACAGAAAGCTGGAGAATAGCATGTGACCTGGATGATTCCTCATTGGCACCAGTGGTGCCAGTACTTCTAGTTGCATTACCTCTATCGATGAGCTCTTTAATCATCTCCACGTCAGAGACCCTGTATTCTTGCAATCCAACTATACATACTTGTTGTTTACCGTCCTCTCTCATGCAAAGTTTCCTGCAAAGAATTAGTTTCAGTTATCTTCGGAAAGCTACAACCCTTAAATGTTGAAAAGAGCAGGAACCCTTACTTCCGATCATTAAGCAAGTCAAAGAGCTTTCCACCATATATCTCAAAAAAGCTGAAAAACAATTGAAAGCCCTGGTTCCGATAAGTATGATGAATGAGCCTCAAAAGATCCCTTGATGCCCTCAGAGGTAGTGGTTTCATGGTATACGTTTTGCCACTTCCTAAATAAGCCAAAGATGAAAAGAAATTTAGAGGAGGTCTGTATTTGGAAAAGCAAGAAAACCAAGCCTGTCTTTTCTCTAGAAATGCTCCTATGTTGGCAAGACATTTCGTGCAGGAACTAGGTTTGAGTTAGTGCACTAATAGATTGTCTTTTCTCACCTAATGGTTCTCTCTCTGAGGTAACCCAGACTACTACCAACCGATTCTAGTAAATAAGAGATTGTTTCATAGAATTGGTTGTTCTTTGCATGATCATCACAGATAGTTTGACACCAGATTGATTATGAAACAAACTTGAAAGCACAGTCGAAGACTTCCCAAAGAAGCTGTGAAATAGGCATATGGCAGAAAAAAATTGACTGGGCATCGGTTGTTTCATATGCCTTGCACTTGAGATAGTGAGGTGAAATTATTGCATATGAAATGATTGGAAGACAAACTTTGAAGATAATGCAAGCAGAAAACTTGAAAACATAAGGTTATTTTTATCAGCAATTGCATCAGTTTAGTACTTTTTGCAATGGTTCCCAAAAAAAGATGAATTTGTATGAATTAAATACACCAGAAAACTTGCCATGACCTAGATCCCTGGAGAATGAGCATTTTACCATTGCATGTAAAATGACCTTTTCTCATTTCTAAGTTAGTATTTGAACATTCTGCAGGGCTGTGAAATTTGAAACCTCTGATTGTGTTAAATTCACAACTGTGTTATATTTATAAAGACTTGGGACTTCAGGAATTGTTGCAATAAGAGAATTTGAGCACCAAAACTGCATAGCAAACCAAATCCCCCTACTTGCTGAACGTGTAGCACTAGACAGTATTTGATGTTTTTAAATTTAATCTTCAACCAATTGATAAAGGAGTTTGAACATTGCAATAACCAAAAAAACACAACTAATTACAGGTGTAGAATATATCCCTAGCATCAATAAGCAGAGTGTCTAAGTTCAATATTAACAAAGGTGTTCTGCAAAAAACTCATCCCACAATATGTAAATGCATTCAGGCCACTATTCTTCACAGTTAGAACATGCAAAAGGTAAGTAGATGAAATAAAAATACTTGTGCCAAGAGAAATAATGGTGACAATGATGAAAATTGTTGATTATGTGCAGGTAGCATACCTGTTTGCCCATACGCAAAGCAAGTAGCTTTTGTGCGTTGGAAAATTATTGGTACAATAGGCTCCACTGTTTCATGGTATACCTAAGGAGACATGTGGCAGACCAAAGTTAACAAGGATCTGAATGCACTTAAGAGTTTTGGGATCTGTGTAGAATCATGCATATAATCACCTCATCATTCGAAACCTCCTCATTTAGGACAGCATCAAACACAAACTCATGCTTCTCGACATACTGAGTCAGATCAACCTGCATTACAGTGGGATATAAGAACTTCAAACTCAAAAAAAAAAGGTTTTAGGGAAACCTTGGGCAAAACAAAGCAGCTAGGAAAAGGAGGCAGATTTACAAAACACAGAGATCAATGGTCATGGCAAACAACCAGATTTCCACATTCTTAATCTTATTGCAGAAGTTTCTGGCATTCAAGAAGAGATATCTTTGTTAGCAAAATGATTTCCATCAGGCAAATAATGGGTAACTGTTTCATAATAGTGATTTCCAGGTTGTCAACTACTAGAATAATCATTCTTGTCACGAGACTGAAAGTGAAGGGCTAGACATGCATATTTAACTGCAAATACAGGATAAAAGCAATTGCATTTCCACAAACCTTGAGTTTAGTTTCATGGACTACTAGAGAGTTGAAACGTGTTTCGATGATGTCTTCTTCATTCTTCGTTAATTCCTTTTTGTTTAGTGGTCGCTTACGCACCTGGAAGTAGAAAACCATAAGAAACAACTACAAAAAGTACAACAACTTCTTTCAGGTGCAAGTCAAATGAAAGAAGGTAGACTCTTGTGCGAGTGAAAAAAAAATAATGAAATCACATAACAGGGATTGTATATTGGATATCGTTAAGAAAACAAAAATTACTTGTTCTGTACAAACTGAGAAGTAGAATACTTAAGACTCCAGAACTAGAAGCAACGAAGTTGAGTAAAACATACCACCACTTTGATCTTTGCGACATTGCTAGCCTTGTCTTTATCAACAGCAAAACTCTTAGAGACGTTACTCTCTGGCAAGCCCCGGACTCGACCAGTCTGCTTGTTGTTCGCAAGGAATTGCTCTGAGTCATCAAAGCTTTTTGCTCGAGCAAAATTATGCATGGAAGCAGGATCATACAAGCCAACAACAGGCATCTATATACGGAAACTCCACATAAGAGAACTTGAAAACTAAACTAAAGGAATTATCAAGACAACGCTGCAAAATTTCAGTC
Organism: Capsicum annuum; assembly: GCF_002878395.1. Taxonomy (NCBI): domain Eukaryota; kingdom Viridiplantae; phylum Streptophyta; class Magnoliopsida; order Solanales; family Solanaceae; genus Capsicum; species Capsicum annuum. The sequence goes on from NC_061113.1 coordinate 267,086,618, forward strand.
AAATTAGTATGATATTATGTGAATGATCAGGGCAAAGACAAGGACCGAATTGAGGTATATCAAATTGTTGATATCCAGATATATATGGTCCTAGGGTTTGACCCAAATGATGCTACAATAAAATGTAGCTCAAAGAGCCAAAGTGTGTCGACCTGGAGTTTCTAACACCTATATGCCACTGTCCATCGTCTTAAAGAGAAGAAATAGAGAATGCAGGCAAAGAAACCAACAAATGGTTCAATCGCAAAGCCAAGTTTGCACTATACTAACAGAAAAATCAACAGGCAAAATGGCAAGAATTTTGGTGGCGTTGGAAAAGTAAGAAGCTCCAATCAAATGTCCTGTCACTGTAAAATGATAAGCTCAAATCCAACGAATATCATATACAAACTTACTAAAGAAGCAAACTTTTAGGAAGTAATTGTACATATTGCATTCACACAACAAAGATGATGTCCAATCGCATAAATTATTTATCAAATTCCCTTAAAATACGCAGAATTTGTCCAGATGAGAAACCAAACCTCTGGTAGAAGCTCAGTATCCAATGAGTGTAGATCTAAAAGTCCAGGACTGAACTCATTAGGAGAGATATCTTCATCACCATTCCTTCTCTGGCTCAACTGTCGATGATTACCTGGGGGCGTCAAAGGCTCCGAAAAGAGATCACTTCCTCCACTGTAAGTCCTCTGTGCACCTCTAAACATTCTCGCCCCTTGAGCTCCTCCACCATAATATCCATAATCCTGTCCCTTTAACATACCAAAATCAAATAAACACATTGAACAAAACCACTCTATTATCAGATCTACAAGCTAGGTCAACAGTAAGCTCAGAAAAACAACAAAAATAAAAATGAAAAAAATGAAAAAAAAATGTAATAAAAAAATCGGAAACCTGCGGAGGAGGAATGCTGCTATTAGAAGTAGTCTGAAGATGTTGAAGACCAGCTGATTGAAGCCATCTACCATTAGATGAAGTCTCCAGGAAGTTATCGGAGTATTGCCGCTGGTGATGCGCCGTCGATGTTCCAGATCTTTGCCTTCCAACTGCATTCATCTTTTCCGCTACTTCTATCTCCGATTAACCGAACAACCAATCAGCTGAATCCTCACTACTTCCTCTTTCTCTCTGTCTCTATAAATCAACGATTCGATGAGCCGATTAGTTTCAGATTAACAGTAAAAATGTGCGTTTGAGTGTGTATATTAGACAGAGAGAAGGATTCAAATTTAGAGGAAGAAATGGAAGCAGTCTAAAAAGTTTCAACGGTTCTGATTCATTTCACTGTTTCAAAATCATTTCACCGTCACAACACTAAAAGTAAATCTGAATGTATTTTCAGTGTGTAATAAAAAGGAGAGGAGGACGACGAACACAAAGTATTTTATTCATGTATTTATTTTACCAATCAGAATTAAAATTAGAAATATTCAAAAAGGATTTTGAATTTGGCACGTGTGAGGAGCCTGATTAGGCTTAGTAAAGGGGTTAGGTGGGGCCCGCTAAATTTTGAATTTTGAAGATGGATACAACCCACAAACAGGCACACATGGTGGGGTTACGTCGTTTTATGCATCCATTGGCCATACGTTTTTGCTATATTGTAATAGTATATGTTTATTAATATATGAATTTAACTTAATTAATTATAGGTTGATATTTGACCAATTCTGAATAGTCTTTGACTAGTATTCAAATTTTCGTACAGATTAGATTGAGACACATGTAAAAGTTCAACGGTGGATTTTAAATAATTGAACGTGCGAATATCGTGGTCAGAAGTAATTAAAATGAAAATAAAAGGGTGGCAGTGTCCAACTTTTGGAATGGATCCGTTTAAATGCACTTTTAATGGATGGATTATTATTTAGTTGAGTGTTTCATGATTATTTTTTTTTCGGGTCACCGCTTATATTTCGTTTTATTTTTTAAAAAATAAAAAAAGTACGTATATATCCTAAAGTTTAATAAATGGTATAGGTATATTTTAGGTACCTTTGCCATCAATGAAAAGATATATATAATCCTGAACTTTAATAAATGGTAAAGATATATTCTCCGTCATACTGTAGGTATAAATATATCTTGTCGTTAATGAAAAGGTACATATATACCCCTGAACTTTAATAAATGGTAGTTCCGTCATATTTTAGGTACAAATATACTTTTGCTACTAATGAAAGATACATATAAACTCTTCTCACTAACGGCAGGACATGTGTCACAATCTTGTTCGTGTGCACTTTTTTTAATTTAATTTATCACACCCTTACCCTATTCGAAAATAATTCTAATTTAATCCATAATTCGATTCAAATAATAATCCAAACCTTCAATAGAACCTTCAAGACGAAATAAATTCTAATAGAACCTCCAAGACGCATCTCTATTCACGCATATCCATTCTCTCTTTCTCTTTCTGTCAGATCGGGTTAGGTTTAGGTTATTATTTGGATCGAGATATGGGTTAAATTAGAAATTTTTTAGGGTGAGGATGCGATAAATTAAATTAAAATGACCAAATGAACATGATTGTAACATGTGTCCAGCCGTTAGTGAGAAGAGTGTATATGTACCTTTTCATTAATGACAAGGATATATTTGTACATAAAGTATGACGGGGGTATATCTGTACAATTTATCAAAGTTTAGGGGTATATATGTCCCTTTTCATTAGCGGTAAATGTATATTTATACTATAACGTAGGATATATCTGCACCATTTATCAAAATTTAGGGGTATACTTATACCTTTTCCGTTTCAAAAAAGAATGTTACTCCATGTATTTTAATTTATTTCTCTTACTTTCTTTTTTAGCCCACTTTAAAAAAAAATATCTCTTTATTGTTTGATAACTTTTTTGTTCTTATTTTTTCATGTGACGTATTTAAGATAACAAGATCAAAAGACATTTTGATATATTGTATATATTTTTAATTTAAGATTACAAGATTTTTAAAAAATTGCTTTCGTAAATTCCATGCATTAAGTAAAAATCAGATAAATAAATTAAAAAGGATTGGTTATTTTTTACAAAATTAGGCATGCTATATTAGTAACTTGAGGCCCATTATGTTTATACTTTAGAAGGCAAGGCACTGACAAGTTGATCGTTTGATTTAGCCTTCTCCTGCTCTGAGCTCAATATATAGTCAAGTCACTCCGAACAGGAACTAGTTGATTGTGGTTAATATGCAAATTCCATTACATCAGTCACAATCGGTATCATAAAGTTTTTGAAATACCAAATCCAAAAAGGCGCGGGACATTTAATATTTTGTCTCTTTACATTGGTGTCTTTTCAACTAACTGGAAAAAAGAATTCAATATCACGCCAAAATAATACTGTGTCTGACCAAGCTTCTGCAAAATCTAAAGTATATTTTCTTTCGGAAACTGTTGGGTTTTTTGGCCAGAATTGGAGAAAAAATAAATGTTTCTGTTATAAATCAAACGGGAGATTCCAACCCAAAAGATTACTCTAATGGGTGGGAGAATCCATTTGACATCTAAACTCCTTAGCATTTCTCTTTTTTTCCAACGTGGGACATTGGTTCATTACAGTTTCATATCTGCTAAATCTATACAGTTCACAATAAAATGTGTGTGTTCAGGTTAAGGAGACCAAAATTTGGATGGAGATGCTCAGGCATGCCTCTTGGAGCACAAAAATGTTGCTGCATCGGTTTAGGATACTCCTAGAAAGCACTACGTTTGAAGGATCCGACAAGCACCCGATAACATTTTTGAAGAGTCCAGGCAACAGTCTAGGAAAGCATAATGTAGTGAATACTGAATCAACGTTCCAGTTAGATTTATGTTGCAACTTATCAACATCCGGACCACCAGGCTTCGGTTGAAGACATATCCGTTTCATGCTACATTTCAACTTCTCCGATTCAAGCTCTTGTTTGAATGATTCGAGTCGTTCAAGTAAATCAATGTTTTCCTGGCGAAATCAAACATCATAAACAAAGTATCAATTGAGTTGTGATGGTGATGACTCGGAGAGACAAGACAGAGAGGGGACTCTTTTATACCTACTAACTCCGAGGATGATTATAAGCATTATGGTTATCACAATCCACAAACTTCACATTTCTCATGTGCAAGGCGTCAAAGAGGGGAAGAAGAAGAGAAAGATCAAAGATAAAACAAAGAGATGTCAAGAAAATTGTATTGAACGTTCACCTTTTGCTGTTTTGCAGTAGGTCCAATTAAGTACTACTTCTTAGTAGCAGCAACACCATCCTCCTCCAACAACTGTTTAATCTGCAGTGAAGGCCAACGTTAAAAGACTAGAAAATGAGGTGCAATTAAGCTGCTCTGACTCTACAAAATGTTGTCGCACTAGCGTCAGATCCTTAAAAAATACACGACTTTTTGAGGACCTGACATGCACCGGGGCTCTGTTGAAAAGTCTCAGCAACAATAGTAACACTCTTTCCAAGTAGAGACCTCGTACGTAGTGAGATCTATCAATGCAAAAAACGTGTCTCAATAATCAGATGATGCAAAACAAAAGATTTTCACTTGGCTGTGAATCTAATGAAGGTGACATGTTCTATATTAATGCATATTATGGACGAGCCAATATCAAAAAACGGAAACAATGCATCAGTAACCGGATATATAGCTACGGTCCTGTAATCTTTAAGCTCGTCGTTTGGTAGATGATGTAGTAGAAAAAGTAATACACGCATTAGCTTTATGTATTACTAATACTTAATTTGATATACTTTTTTGATCTATTTAGTTATACACTCTATTTTGTATTATGCTATGCATAATAATACATCAATGCATGCATTAGTTTAATGTGTCTTACTAGCATCTTGTTTGGTATATTTTTGCACCTTATAAATTGTTGGGTTCATAGAAGTGTGAATGAAAAATGAAGAAAAAATGATGGAGAAGAGGAGACACTAATTTGAAAAGTGTACTCCCAAAATTAGAAAGTTCACTAATTCTCCCACGTTGGTAGGAGAAGGGAACTTTGGAGTGTTTATAATGATGAATACTTACTCCACATGATAAGTGAGGCAAGGAATAAGAGATGCCTTGCGCCGTCGGTGACGTCGCTCACTCGGCTTCGGCTTCGGCTTCGAATTTGGATCGATTGATGAGATCTATCTTTTTAGACAAACTTTATTTGACGAAATCTGATCAATATTCCATTTATATGCATGCAGTAACAGTAACAGATGCAATATTTTGACAGAACTGATGCACTGTTTCGACTGAACTGATGCGCTGTTTCTGAACTGATGTACTATTTCTTTTCGACTAAACTGATGCATGCACTGAACTGATATACTATTTTGTTTCGACTGAACAGATGCTATTCTTCAATGAAGTGATGCACTGTTTCGAACAGGTGCAATGTTTGGTGAAATTGTATACTGCTTCAGTAAAAATGCTGTAGACATGCATTTTCAGAAACATCACACCATTTAAGTGAACCAATGCCACTTTTCGAAGAGGCATCTGCTAGGCTATATAAACCTGCTTTCCTTCACAGGTTTTGATATGAAATTTTCAGAATAAAAACTATCTTCTTTTCTTTACAAATATTCTGTGTGATCAATCAAAACATTTTGTGCGTTCGAAGAATCCGCCTATTTGAGGTACCGCTATAGTCGGATTGAAGGTCATTTTATCCTGGGAGGAAGATTCCATAGCCTCGGGTACAGTGAGGGGAATTATTCCTTAAGGAAAGTCCATGAATTCGGATGACTTGGTCTTATTCATTTCTGTTTCATCTATTTCTAAAAAATAAAATACACCTCTTGAAAATGTCATTTTGATCTTATGTTGAGGGTATTTGATATCCTTCATTGTGTTCTTGTTTATATACTTGAACTTTAGTTAAAGTTGTTGTTTCCACTATACAGATTCTGCGTACCCGTAGAAGGAAGATAACAATCTTAAGGAATAAATTAATTTTACAGAATCTGTATAACTTGTTTTTTGAGATTTAAGCTTTAAGCTTTCTACGCCGCTTGAATTTAACTAATGATTAGAAGACATAAAATCTTCATCACAAGTTAAAGTTCACTCGGTTGACGATTTGAAGTTATAAAAACTTCATCGTTAATTAGAAACAAGAAGAAAAGTTGAAAAGTTATTTAACTTTATAAGTAGTATTCTGAAAATACTAAATTTTTCTGTCTTGTGTTGACAGGAAAGATGACTAACGAAAGTCAAATGATGGATGCGACAACGCCTGTGGGGGCAACTAATATTGCCGCATCAAGTCGCACAAATGTTCCGCCAACAATGGCACCGGCGGAGAAGCCCAGAAAATTTTCGGGCATTGACTTCAAGCGGTGACAGCAAAAGATGTTCTTTTACCTTACCACTTTATGTCTGCAACGGTTCACTAACGAAGACGCTCCTCAGGTGCCCGAGGGAACCTCAGACAAAGATCGTTTCGTTATTGCAGAAGCTTGAAAACATTCGGACTTCCTTTACAGGAATTATATTCTGAGTGGTCTCCAAGATGACCTCTACAATGTTTATAGTGGAACCAAGACATCAAAGGAACTATGGGGGGCACTTGAACGAAAATATATGACGGAGGATGCGGGAATTAAGAAACTCTTTGTTGCACGGTTCCTGGACTTCAAAATGATAGATAGCAAATCTATTGTCTCTCAAGTACAGGAATTGCAAGTCATCATACACGATCTCTTAGCAGAAGGTATATCTTTAAAAAATACCTTAGTTGAACAAATTAAAAATGTACTTAATACTCACATAAACTGTTTTGTAGGTTTAATTGTGAATGATGCTTTTCAAGTAGCAACGATAGTTGAGAAGCTACCACTTTTGTGGAAAGACTTAAAAACTACTTAAAGCATAAATGCAAGGAGATGACTGTTGAAGATCTTATTGTCCGACTTCGTATTGAAGAGGATAATAAAGATGCCGAAAGAAGGTCAAAGAGGAATTCTACAATTAATGGAGCACATATTGTAGAAGATGACCAAAATAATTTCAAGAAAAGGAAGAAAGCTGAACAAGGAAACAATCAACCCAAGAAAAAGTTCAAAGAAAAATGCTTCAACTGTGGCAAGATTGGCCACAACTCCACAGATTGTCGTGCCCCAAAGAAAGGCAAGAAGAAGGATCAAGCAAATATAATTGAATCCAACAAAGAATGCGATGATCTGTGTGCTATGTTCTCAGAATGCAACTTGACAGGGAATCCTCGCGAATGGTGGATGGATTCTGGTGCCACCCGCCATGTATATGCCAACATGGAGCTGTTTTCGTCATTCGCTCCGGCTCAAGTAGAAGAAATGATCTATATGGCAAACTCATCTACGGCTAAAGTAAAAGGAACAGGAAAAAATTGCTTAAAGATGACTTCTGGAAAGGTCTTGACACTTAACAATGTCTTGTATGTTCCGGAGTTACGTAGGAATTTAATTTCTATTTCACTTCTAGACAAGAACGAATTCAAATGTGTAACCATTTCTGAAAAAATTGTAATTAGCAAAGGAGAAATGTATGTAGGAAAAGACTATCTGACCGAAGGCCTATATAAGATGAATTTAATGACTATTGAAATAAATAAAAGTTCAAATTCTTCTTATTTTCTTGAGTCTTATGATTTATGGCATGAACGTTTAGGCCATGTTAATTACAAAATGTTACAAAAACTGATTAACTTAGAAGTTTTGCCAAACTTTGAGTGCAATAAATCAAAGTGTCAAACGTGTGTGGAATCGAAGTATGCAAAGCATCCTTATAAGTCCGTTGAAAGGAATTCCAATCCCTTAGACTTAATACACACTGACATTTGTGATATGAAGTCAACACCATCACATGGTGGGAAAAAGTATTTCATAACTTTTATGGACGATTGCACTAGATACTGTTATGTCTACTTGCTAAATAGTAAGGATGAAACAATAGATGCATTTAGGCAATATAAAACTGAAGTTGAAAATCAGTTAGACAAAAAGATCAAAATGATAAGAAGTGATAGGAGCAGAGAATATGAATCTCTCTTTGCGCAAATATGTGTAGAGAATGAAATCATCTATCAAACTACGGCCCCATATTCACCTTAATATAATGGAATTGCGGAAAGAAAAAATCAAACTTTGAAGGAAATGATGAATGCCTTACTTATAAGTTCTGGTTTACCGCAAAACTTGTGGGAGGAGGCTATCCGTACGGCCAATCGTATGCTCAACAGAGTTTCCCATAGTAAGACACAATCAATTCCTTACGAAAAATGGAAAGAAAGGAAACCCAACTTGAAATATTTCAAAGTGTGGGGGTGTCTAGCGAAGATTTAAGTTCCTATACCTAAAAGGGTTAAGATAGGACCTAAAACAGTGGACTGCGTGTTCATAGGATATGCTAAAAGTAGTAAACCATGTCAATTTTTGGTTCATAAATCCGAACATTCGGATATTTATGGAAATACGATAATTGAATCAGATAATGCTGAATTTTTAAAAAATATTTACCCGTATAAACTTAGACATGAACAGTCTAGTGGAGGATCTAAACGAACTCGATATGAATCAAGTGAGAATGTACATAATAAAGAAAATCCAAGACGTAGTACACGTCAAAGAACGTCAACTGCGTTTGGATCAGATTTTGTAACATTTCTCTTAGAAAATGAGCCTCAAATATTTAAAAAAGTGATGTCATCGTTAGACTCATCCTTTTGAAAAGAGATAGTCAATAGTGAGATAGATTCAATCTTAAGCAACCATACATGGGAATTGGTTGACCTTCCTCCCGGAAATAAACCGTTAGGTTCTAAATGGATCTTCAAAAGGAAAATGAAGGCAAATGGTACTATTGACAAATACAAGGCAGGACTTGTAGTAAAGGGCTTCAAATAGAAAGAAGGCCTTGATTACTTCGATACATACTCGCCAGTAATAAGGATAACATCGATTTGAATGTTAATTGCCTTAGCTGCGGTATATGGTCTTGAAATCCATCAAATGGATGTAAAAACCTCTTTTCTAAATGGAGAATTGGAGAAAGAAATTTACATGGAATAACCTGAGGGTTTTGTGGTTTCAGGGAAGGAACACAAGGTGTGTAAACTTATCAAGTCATTATATGGACTAAAGCAAGCACCAAAATAATGGCATGCGAAGTTTGACCAAACCATGTTGGCAAATGAATTCAAAATAAATGAATGTGATAAATGCGTTTATATTAAAGACACTCCAAATCACCAAGTCATTGTATGTTTATATGTGGATAATATGTTGATCATCAGCAGAGACATTTCTGACATAAATGCAACCAAACGAATACTCGAGAGCAAGTTTGATATGAAAGACCTTGGAGTTGCAGCTGTGATCTTAGGTATAAGAATCCATCGAACTCCACAAGGGTTAGAATTGTCACAGTCTCATTATATCAAAAAAGTACTTGACAAGTTCAAGTATATGGAATTCGGTATTGGCAAGACTTCATTGGATGTGAACTTTCCACTTCGAATGAATAAAGGTGAAAATGACTCACAATTAGAGTACGCAAGAGTATTGGGATGTTTAATGTATATAATGAACTGTACACGACCAGACGTAGCATGTGCTATCAGTAAATTGAGTCAGTACACGAGTAATCCCAACAAAACTCATTGGATGACAATGCAAAAAGTTTTGGGGTATCTTAAATACACTCAAAATTATGTTTTGCATTATAATAAATATCCTGCGGTACTTGAAGGATATAGTGATGCAAATTGGATCACCGGATCAAACGAACTAAAATCCACAAGTGGATATGTATTTACTATCGGTGGAAGAGCAGTCTCTTGGAAATCATCCGAACAGACTTGTATTGCTCGCTCTACAATGAAATCTAAATTTATCGCATTGGATAAAACCGGTGAAGAAGCAGAATGGCTCTGAAATTTCTTAGAAGATATTCCTTATTGGCCTAAGCCAGTGGCACCAGTATGTATACATTGTGATAGCCAAGCGACAATAGGTAGGGCAGGGGGCATGATGTACAACGGTAAATCTCGTCACATACGACGAAGACACAATACTATTAGGGAACTTCTCTCTAGTGGAATTATCACTATTGACTATGTAAAGTCAAAGGATAATGTGTCGGATTCACTTACAAAGGCCTATTTAGAGAAGGAGTAGAAAAGACATCCAAGGGAATAGATTTAAGGCCTAGGACAAGTCAGCAGGGTGGTAACTCTACCTAGCAGACTGGAGATCCCAAGGGCTAGGTTCAAGGTGATCAAACAAATTTGTGTTTGACATGTTCAATATTGTCAATTACCCAACTCATTCTCATGATGTAGACAATGTTTAGTAAATAAGGATAAGACTTAAAGTGAAAAGTTTTTTTAATGATTATCTACATTTGACAAATTTGACCAAATAGTTTAATCTATAGGATTGAACACTTAGAAATCACCTATGTGAGGGCGCAGTGGAAGCCACTTCAAGGAGAATGTTAGTAAATGCCTATTCTCTAAGCTCTCATGAAATCGAGACGTGTTCATGGTTGTAAAGAACAAAACCGTGAAAACCATAAACGGTAAAAGGTTGGATGTGTGACATGTGTTGTCTAGGTGTATATTAAAGCTCGATAGTTCAAAAATATCAAATCTACTGATTAACCGAGTGCATCCAATGTATGTTCATGATGGAAAGTTCAAAGGAAAACTCACTTATCCAGATGCAATCGGTCTTTGCTTGATGATCACATACTTGTCCGTAAAAGTTTTATGAAAAATAGCCATTCACCATTCATGTGGGGAATATTGTTGGGTTCATAGAAGTGTGAATGGAAAATGGAGAAAAAATGGTAGAGAAGAGGAGACACTAATTTGGAAAGTGTACTCCCAAATTTGGAAAGTTCACAAATTCTCCCACATTGGTGGGAGAAGGGAACTTTGGAGTGTTTATAATGATGAATACTTACTCCACATGATAAGCGGGGCAAGAAATAAAAGATGCCTCACACCGTCATCGTCGTCGCTCGCTCAGCTTCGACTTTGACTTCGACTTTGAATTTGGATTTAGATTTGGATTTGGATCGATCGATGAGATCTATCTTTTTGGACAAACTTTATTTGATGAAATTTGGTCAATACTCCATTTATATGCATGCGGTAATAGTAACTGATGAGGTACCGCTATAGTCGGATTGAAGGCCATTTTATCCTGGGAGAAAGATTCCATAACCTCAGGTATAGTGAGGGGAATTATTCCTTAAGAAAAGTTCGTGAATTAGGACGACTTGGTCTTATTCATTTCTATTTCATCTATTTATGAAAAATAAAATACACCTCTTGGAAAGGTCATTTGATCTTGTGTTGAGGGTATTTGATCTACTTCATTGTGTTCTTGTTTATATACTTGAACTTTAGTTGAAGTTGTTGTTTCTACTATACAGATTCTACGTACCCGTAGAAGGAAGATAACATGTATAACTAATGCTTGCATTAGGTTTACACTTTATTATGTATTGAGGTGTGTATTACTAATACCTCAAAATCCGTGGTATTAGCAAAGTAATGGATCTAATACATGCATTAACATGATTAAAATACACTATTATCCTTTAAAAAAATCACATCCTTTCCAACATATATATGAAGGATATTTTTGTAAAAAATTTTTTTTTTTTAGAAATTATTTAATTCTTGTTATTTTTAATACATCAAACCAAATAATGCATAAGAAAAATACAAGCATAATTAATGCAAGCATAGGTAACACAAGCATTACTAACACACCATATTTTGTATTATTCGTATACACTCTACCAAACAACCCCTAAAAATCATGGTGTTAGCAATGCATTTGCATGGGTAAAGACACAATAATCCTCAAAACTTTTTCCACCTTATTTGTATTATATATTTGTAGAGAATATTTTTATAAATAATTATTTTTTTTTTGAAAATATGCAATGCAAGTTATTTTTAACACGCCAAACCAAACACTACATAAGAAATAATCTCAGCATAACTAATGCAAACATAACTAATACTAGCATTGCTAATACATCATATTTGCCTAATTCTTATACACCCCCTACCAAACAACCTATTTAGGAACAAGAAAATAAAGCGCAACAGGAACTTCAACATTTGGCTCAAAACTTCTCCTTCTTAACTGACCTATATATTAGTTCATTTAGTGCAAGGCTTGAACTTGTGACCTAATACACGAGTCCCTCAGCCTTTGTCAATTGAGCTAACCCGGGGGCTAATTGACCTATTTTATTTCTCTACCCACTTATTTGAATGTTCTAGGTTTACATTGAGGATGGTATTTCTTTTTATTTGGTATGGGCTAATTGACCTATTCTATTTTGTCTACCCACTTATTTGAATGTTCTAGGTATATAGTGAGGATGATATTTCTTTTTATTTAGTATGATGAGGATATGAGTTGTGCTTATATGGAGAAACATGGTCAGTGAGGATCCATATAGCCGATCCTAACTTGTTTGGACTAAGGAGTAGATGTTGTCATAAACATTACAAACAGGTACTGGTCGCAAGACTAATCCTTCTCCAACTAATTTGATTAAATTGGAGAAACTTCAAAACTTATGTCTAGTAGTTCCGTCTCTCATCTGCAGTGTTAGACAAGAATCTGTTAGATCCGTATGTTCGGATTTATGAACCAAAAATTAACATGCTTTACTATTTTTAGCATATCTTATGAACACACAGTCCACAGTCTTAGGTCCTATCTTAACCCTTTTAGGCATAGAAACTTGGACCTTTGCTAGACACCCCTACACTTTGAAATATTTCAAGTTGGGTTTCCTTTATTTTCATTTCTCATAAGGAATTGATTGTGTCTTATTATGGGGAACTCTATTGAGTATACGATTGGCTGTAAGGATAGCCTCCCCCACAAGTTTTGCGGTAAACTAGAACTTATAAGTAAGACATTCATTATTTCCTTCAAAGTTTGATTTTTTCTTTTCGTAATTCCATTAGATTAAGGTGAATACGGGGCTGTAGTTTGATGAACAATTTCATTCTCTACATATACTTCGGCGAAAGAAGATTCATATTCTCCGCCCCTATCACTTCTTATCATTTTTATCCTTTTCTCTCACTGATTTTCTACTTTATTTTGTATTTCCTAAACACATTTATTGCTTTATCCTTACTATTTAGCAAGTAGACATAACAATATCTAGTGCAATCGTCAATAAAAGTTATGAAATACTTTTTCCCATTACGTGATGGTGTTGACTTCATATCACAAATGTTAGTATTTACTAAGTCTAAAGGATTAGAATTCCTTTCAACGGACTTATAAGAATATTTTGCATACTTTGATTCCACACACGTTTGACACTTTGATTTATTGCACTCAAAGTTTGGCAAAACCTCTAAGTTAATCAGTTTTCATAACATTTTGTAATTAACATAGCCTAAACGTTCATGTCAAAAATTATAAGACTCAAGCAAGTAAGAAGAATTTGAACTTTTATTTATTTCAACATTCATCTTATAAAAGCCCTCGGTGAGATAGCCTTTTCCTACATATACTTCTCCTTTGCTAATTACAATTTTTCCAGAAATGGTTACACATTTGAATCCGTTCTTGTCTAGAAGTGAAACAGAAATCAAGTTCCTACGTAACTCCGGAGCGTACAAGACATTGTTAAGTGTCAAGAACTTTCTTGAAGTCATTTTCAAGCCCACTTTTCCTATTCCTTCTACCTTAACCGTACCGGAGTTAGCCATGTAGATCATTTCTTCTACTTGAGCTGGAGCGAATGACGAAAACAACTCTTTGTTGGCACACATATGGCGGGTGGCACCAGAATCCATCCACCATTCACGAGGATTCCCTACCAAGTTGTATTCTGAGAACATAGCACACAGATCATCACATTCTTTGTTGGACTCAACCATATTAGCTTGGTCCATTTTCTTGGCTTTCTTAGGGGCTCGACAATCCGTGAACTTATGGTCAATTTTGCCATAGTTGAAGAACTTTCCCTTGAATTTCTTCTTGGGTTGATTGCTTCCTTGTTCAACTTTCTTCCTTTTCTTAGAATTATTTTGGTCATCTTCTACAATAGGTGCTCTATTAATTGTAGAATTCCTTTTTGACCTTCTCTCAGAGGCCTTATTATCCTCTTCAATACGCAGTCAGCCAATAAGATCTTTGACATTCATCTCCTGGCGTTTGTGCTTCAAGTAGTTTTTGAAGTCTTTCCACATAGGTTGTAGCTTCTCAATGATCGCTGCTACTTGAAATGCATCATTCACAATCAAACCTACAAAACAGTTTATGTGAGTACTAAGAAAATTTTTAATTTGTTCAAATAATGTATTTTTCAAAGATATACCTTCTGCTAAGAGATCATGAAAGATTACTTGCAATTCCTGAACTTGAGAGACAACCGATTTGCTATCTATCATTTTAAAGTTCAGAAATCTTGCAACAAAGAATTTTTTAATTCCCGCATCCTCTGTCTTATATTTTTGTTCTAGTGCGCCCCACAATTCATTCGATGTCTTAGTTCCACTGTAAACATTGTAGAGGTCGTCTTGGAGACCACTCAAGATATAATTCCTGCAAAGAAAGTCTGAGTGCTTCCAGGCCTCTACAATCATTAAATTCTCTTTGTTCGAGGTTCCCTCGGGCACCTCAGGAGCATCCTCACTAGTGAACCTTTGAAGGCATAGAGTGGTGAGGTAAAAGAACATCTTTTGCTGTCATCGCTTAAAGTCAATGCCCGTAATTTTTTCGAGCTTCTCCGCAGGTGCAATTAGTTGTCGAGAATTTGCTCGACTTGTTGAAGCAATACTAGTCGCCCCCACAGTCGTAGCTATATCTTGAATTTGACTTTCGTTAGTCATTTTTTCTGTCACCGGAAGACAATAAAATTTAGCATTTTCAGAATACTATTTATAAAGTTAAGCAACTTTAAACTCTTCTTTTCGTTTCTAGTTAACAATGAAGTTTTTATGACTTCCAATCGTCAACCGAATAATCTTTAACTTGTGATGAAGATTTTATATTTTCGAATCACTAGTTAAGTTCAAACGGAGTAGAAAGCTTAAAACTTTAATCTCTAAAAACAAGCAATACAGATTCTGCAAGGTTTATTCCTTAAGATTGTTATTTTATGGTGTTTTCGGGTACAAGAATCTGTATTTAGGCACAACAACTTCAACACTAGTTCAAGTTTAAAACAAGAACACTATGAAGTACAAAAACACCCTCAACACAAGATCAAAGTGATCTTTCTAAGAAGTGTTTTATTTTTTCAGAAATTAAGATGAAATAGAAATATAAAGCCAAGTACCCCGACTTCACGGAGTGTCCTTAAGGAATAATTACCCTCACTGTACCCGAGGTTTTGGAATCTTCCTTCCAGGATAAAATGACTTTCAATCCAACTATTGTGGCACCTTAAATAATTGGATTCGTCGAACTCACTCAACGATTTGATTGATCACAAAGAATGTTTTGAAGATAAAAAGAGTTTTTATTTAAGAAAATTTTTCATTCATTTCTAAACCTGTGGATGAAAGCAGGTTTATATAGCCATCAGATGCCTCTTCTGAAAGGTGACAATGGTTCACTTAAAAGGTGTATCCTTTAGAAGAGTCATGTCTGTTCATTTGAAACATTGTGTCTTTTTCTTAACAGACACAACTATCTGAACAGTCACTCCTTTTCTAAAATAATATATCTTTTGCTCAAAGGTTGTGTCCCTCAATTTTTCATTCATACCAATTAAACCCAACAGAATCAAGATCGGCATACCTGTTCTACTTCTCTAATACCGTCAGAGTAGTAGCTAAGGGCCTTACTCACCTTTGATTGTCTTTAATAGTGATTTCTACCAGTATTACAACTACATGGATCAAAAGAATTAATACATTATTTAGCACATAGAATGCAAAATTTCTTTCAGAATCAAGAGCTCTTCAAGAAGAAAAGTAACATGGATACATGTTGCGGTTGTGAAATACAGGAAGGGGAAGCTTAAATATCAAAAAGAATTATTTTGTGGGCATAACTTAGCCAGATTTTTAAAAGGCAAGATGCACTATTTACTCTAAAGGAAAAGTGCAGAAGTCACTACTTACAAATTTTTGGGTTCAATTAGTGTAAATGGAAAATATATAGAAAAACTTGGAGGGAGAGAGCATACTTCTTCCACTCCCAATTTTATTGAGTGACACTTAGTGAGGCATGAACAAAGAGGTGTCTTGCGCCATCATCGTCAACCGCTGCATTCTTATTAATTCCTAAGGGACACTACTTCATAAGTGTTCAAACTATAACATAAAGGAATATTGTTTTCCATTAGATCAAGTTTGATATGACATTGTTATGACTCTTTTGCTCCTGGATAATTAATTAGGTTCAGTCAAAACAAGTCAGATATTTGCTTAAATTGGTTCTTTCGGTTTGTTGTCCTTTTGGCTTCACATCCCCAGTACTCCTTAACCCTTATCTTAAGGATTTCCAAACTCAGTTTTTCAAATCATTTAGAAACTTTTAAAAACCTCATCATTGATTTTGCTAAAACTCAAACTTTTTGAAATGTCTACTACATTCCACAACGTTGTCCAAAATTTCCTGGCGAACAAACACACATGAAATTACATACAAATGCGTAATTGCAAATCCACAATTAAATTTGACATCCTTGATTCGAGTATTTAGCATTACAATCAGTCACTTCCGTTTTGTGAATAAAAGACATGTTCTCGCATAAGATGTTTCCAGGGTCAACTGCAGAATCTTGCTTGATGTTCTAATTTATTAGGAATACATCCCAATATTTCGCGGTCTACACATGATACAAGTATGATCATGACCATGGACAGTTTTTGACCATTTTTTAAGACCACTTAAAGGAGTGCACAAGCCCAGGTGTAAAGGAGACCCAAAGTCATTTTTTTGGTATACTTAAGAGGGTTTTTGGAGCCTATTTATAGGAGGGATCTTTTGTCATTTCTCTATTTGTTTGTAATGTTGTATAAATAGAATAATGTAGGTTTTATTTACTTATTTTATGTTTGAAATTGTAATAACACTCCTCTTGTGAGAGAGAGCTCCAAAACCGAATTTAGGGCATAGCATAAGGGTGGATTCTCTTGTGTGTTACAAAGCTTGATACCTTGGTGCTTGCGAGGTGGATGCCCTCTTGTGTAATTGTTAGAGTTAGGTGCGTTTTGAATGTGGTGTTAAGAGATCAAGAGTTACCATTCTTGGGTTCTTAAAATTACAACTTCATTGTGTCTAACTGTCTATCGTTGTTTCTTTTTTTCTAGTTTCGGATTTCCCTTGTATTGTTGTAAAGCCTGTAGGTTCTAGTTGTTGTATCCTTGTTGTTCTTCATTTTATTGTGCCAATATAACTTGTTGGTGGGCTTTTTTGAGGTGTTAACACTCGTTATTCTCTCTATTCTTGTTATAAGTAGCGAATCCAAGAGTGGTCACCAAAATAGTCTTGGGTTTCCTCAACTTGTGGACTGTTTTGGTGTATATTTTCTTATGTTCTTGGTCATCCTAGTATCATTTGGTATCAGAGTCATCATTGATTTCATTTTCACGTGATCAATCTTGGGTTTGTTCACTCAAAAATAAAAAAATAAAAAAGTGTTGAAAAGCTGAAAAACTCAAAAACAGTAATCTATCCACATTTTTGTGTTTAGGCCTAAATTTGAAGCCTAGTTTTCTTGTGTTTTTTTGTGTTTTTATGTGTTCTAGTGTTAGATATTTGTTTCCTAATACTAGAAGAGGTGTCCAAGGTCGAAAATCTTACAAAAAAAAGTTATTCTTGTTTGGTGTTCTTGGCCGAAAGTTGTGTTCTTATTATTTTCTTGGCCAGAATTTGTGTTGTTTAGTCTAAATCTAGGAGTATTCCGTGAGTCTTGAGTGTCTTTAGTGTTGGTTTTTTCTTACTTAACACTAATAGAGACAATATTCAAGTTGAACTCCTTGTGTTGTGTTTGCACTTGGTTGAAAAACTGAAAATTCCAAAAAGAAGCAAATCTGTCCATTCTTGTTATATTGGCTGAAATTGTGTCTTGTTGTTGTTTTGGCCGAGATTTGTGTCTAGATTTAGGTGTGTTTTTGTTGTCTTAGTAGTTTCTTGTGTTAGCTTGTTGTTCACTAACATTTCTTGAGTGTCCAAGATTTGAGCTCTTGTCAAAGTGTTGTTCAAGGGTGGACGGTTAAGAAGTTGTTATTGTTCATATTGTTCTTGTTGTTCATATTGTTCTTGAAGTAGTGTTCAACAAAAGGATTTGTTTGATTTTGAAAAGAGAAGAGGGAGACAAAGTCTTGTGTTTTTCTTGAAACTACTTTCAAGACAACAATAAAGTGGCAAGCAAATAAAGACCCACCATAAAAGTTTTTTACCAAAAGAGTGTCAAACATCTTTCAAGAAAGGCAAAAAGTGTTTTCCATTTTAGTGCTTGATGAAAAGATGATGTACAACTTTTGACCTTTGAAAAGAGAATCCAAAGTCTTGATTTCCTCATTTCAAAACAGAAACCATCACTAAAACAACTAGATTGAACAACCTAAGTTAAAAAAAAAAACATCAAACTACAACAAGTGAAAAGAGTGTGTGAGAGTATTTTCATCTAACGTTTGCTCGTTTTGTAGGTACATTTGCAAATGGAACCACCACACATGGAGCCTGAAACTTCCAATGCACAAACCATGGATCATAATGTTATGAATGCCCTTGTAGCTAGTCTTGAGTCCTTGTCTCGGGACGTGGCTAGAGGGAATGCTACGGTTGAGAAGTTGGGAGTGGAAGTGGCCTCTATTAGTGGCCGAATGGAAAGGGTAACAGAGTTCTCGACCCTCAACTCCCCAAAACACATCCCCAACCATTACCCCCGAAGCCACACACCAAAGAATGTATCCACCAAATGCCATACCTCAAGCTAACTATTATTCACAAGGATGAGGCCTTGAAGGACCTAGCCATTCTCCACATCACCAAGTACCACATAACGGATTTGGAACCCAAATGTCACCCTTAAATCTGACTCCTCCAAACCAAAATCAGCCAATCCAAAGACTTTCACCACTAAATGACAATCCGTCATATCAAATTTCAAATATCCAAAACCCGCCAATACAAGAAGAGGAATTTGTGAGGGAGAACCGAAGGGGGTGGGGGTATGGAATGTATGATGATCCTTATTTGATGGAAGATGGGATGAGAGGTATAAAGGTAGAACCTAGGGAGAACCGGGGGCTTGAAGGTAGGGACGTCCAAGGTGTTCGGGAAAGGTATGTTGGCCTCAACACCATAAAAATGGGGCTTCCAATTTTTAACGGAGAAAGTGATCCCGAAGAGTTTCTCGCATGGGAATCCGCATGCGAGAGAGTCTTTCAAGTGAATGATATCACGGAGGAGAAGAAGAGCTGCTACGCCATTGCTCATTTTGAGGGATATGCTACCACGTGGTGGGAGTATGTCAAACGTTTTGGCAACATATTGATTGAGGGGCAACCCCCTCCTTGGTTTCAGTTAAGGTATCTTATGAGGCAAAAGTACCTTCCCGAAAGCTATCAACATGAACTCCTTGCAAAATTGAACAACTTGAAGCAAGGAAACAAAAACGTTGCAACCTACTATGACGAGTTTCAACAACTCATCTTGAAACTTGATCATAGAGGGGAGTAAGTGAGCAACGACATCATCCGGTTAAAGGTTGGGTTAAACAAGGATATCTCCACTTGCATGACGCTTCATAAATTCAACACCATAGAGGGTATCTGCCAAGCGGCTTTAGAGGTGGAGAGGGAGCTCAAAGAGAACTCTTTCGTGGCTTCCCAACCCGAGATCCCCAATGTAACACCCTGTTGACACCCAATTTTGACTCACCTTTTCTCCTCTAATTACTTTTCCGATGCTTCTTGGCCCTAAATAATTTTCAAAAAAATTAAATAAAATAAGATTCATATTTTTGTTTCTATTTATACAAGTTTTAATAAAAAGAGAATTTATTTTTATTTATAAAATTACTTTAATTAAATATAATAAAATATTTTAACATCAAATCACGAAATATCGTTTGATAATCTCATCTGCATTTTTCTAATTTTATTTCTAGGCGATATTGCGACCATACATATATTTTGTTATATAAAATAAATATTTTATACTTTATTCTTATTTTTTTTTTGCATATATTTTATTATACTCTTATTTTTACACACACACATATATATATATATATTGTTAATATTAAATCACAAAATATTAAATTGGACGCTTATGTTTGTAATTTATGTACGTTAAAACTAAAAAATAATTTTAGGGTAGCAGGAAGCATCGACAAATTTAATTTTAGTAGAAAAAGAGTGTTCGGGCTAACGATGATCCAACTTTTTATTTTATTTTATTTCATTTGTTCGCCCACGCCCAACTCTTATTTTATGAATTTCAGCCAAGAGTCCGAATATCAGTCCAAACTTAGTATAATCCTATGATCGCTTTCCCATTTTCCCTCAACAGATACATTTTAGCCTGATCCGTGGATTTATTTTAAATTCGAAGAATCCCAAAGTCTTTACGTATATGTAGGCATATATAATTTGTTTTTATTTTATTTAATTATTTGTTTATATATATACATATATATATATATATATTTATATATATTTTTATTTTTTTTCTCTTCTTTAAATTAAAATTTGGACCACCCAAACGAAGAACGAGCCGATAAAAAATAATTTAACTTTTTATACATTTATTTGCATATATATACAACTTTTTTTTACTATTATTATTTTTAGGATCGTTGGATCAAAATATTGGATGGATTAAAACTTGGACAAAATTTGAAAGAGTTGAGGCATTAAGAAAGAAGGCAGCTCACGCTAGAGTGATGAGTTTCTTTCAATTTTCTGAAAATCAGCAAAAATCAATTGCTCTCCCCTTCTCTCTTCATCACCCTTCCTCCATCACCCCTCAACAATGCAGACCCTAAAACCTTTGCTAGCTGGCCGCCTGCCACCCCCGTTGCGAGAATCTCACCAAAACATACCCTCCATCTCGCAAATCCTCCAAGAGCAGAGAAAAATAGACCCTAATCGGTATAACAACGGGAAAGGAGGCTCAAACGAGTCATTAAATGGCCTGAAAAGTGGAGATTCAGGTTGATAGGGTGATTTTAAATTTTAAATCAATTTTCTACAAGGTTGGTTTAATTTGAGTTTCGAATCCGGATTTTCAAGTCCAGATTCACTTATAAATAGGAGGTTTCTCCATCATCTCAGGCAGGGTAGAGGAGGAGGAAAAAGATCTGAGAAAAGAAAGGTTGGAGAGTTAAAAAAAAAGAACAAGAGAAAGTTCGAAAAAAAAAAGAAGAAAAAAAAAGGTGGAAGATCTGAAAAAGAGCAAGTGAATTCGAGAGAAAAATAGAGAGTTTAAGAAATTGAAAAAGGGCGAAAAAAGGTTGAAGATCGTAAAGGGTGGAGAAAATCGAGAGAGAAAAAGGGAGTGTGAAGAAGGTCGAAAAAGAGAGAGATCGAGTATACAAAGTAAGAAATTCACCCAAAAGCCTCAAAAATTGTCGTTTTCTTTTTTATTCGGTCCGAGTCGGTGTTTCGCAGTCGAGTTCATCCCCGGAATTTTGACAGAAAAGCCTCTGTCTTGCTGCCCAACACAAGGTGAAATTCTATTCCGTCTAATTAAATTTGCTTAGTTGTTGCAATCTGTTGATCGTTTGAGTTCGTTGGTTGATCCTGGATATGAATATGAAGTAAAGTAGCGCTGGTATGTTTGTGTTAAATGGTGTATTTACAAGTGTTAATGGTTTGAAGCTTTAGTTTTTTTTAGATGACAATTAGATATTTTGTCTTGCAAGTTGCCAATAGGAACTCAAAACAGTAGTTTTCATGTTGTTTAATATATTTGGCAATAATCTTATAAACTATGGAACAAAATCAATGGAGCTCTGAGTTTCAGGACGTAGGCTTGATAGGTCATTTGGGGTCATTTCGATGTCGGCTTATATTTTTAACGGGATAATGGCGGCTTGACTGTACGCTAGTTTGGTTTGTGTGTTCGTGAGCTACCGGAGTGGAAAACAGCTCCAAAGGGCTCGAAACCTTACGATTCTCAGTTGTCCATCACAATAGATGTATACCTTTGTCTTAAATTCTTGAATGTGTGTAAATAGTTGCTTCTCTTTCTTGATACATGGCTGCCTTGGGTCTAAACGCACGAAGTATTTGAGCTCTCTCTTTGTTCATCTTCACTATTTCAACTCTTTCTATTTCATTTACATCGATTATGAGAATACTTGATTTCACCTAAGATTGATGAAATTTGCATTGTTTTCGTCAATTCTGGATCAGTAGATTCATATGTTATTGTCGTTGGTCTTGAGAAATGGATTTGGCAGTGAAGGCGTGAACCTTGGCTTCAAGTATGGTTCGGGAGTTGTTGTTCATTGCCTTCAAATTTACTTCCGAATACGACTTCATTTAGAACCTTTATCAAGTTAATGTGTATGGCAGATTCTTCATTTCGTTTACTAAAGGCGAGTTGGCGGAAACATGGAAAATGTGCAGTGTCCAGTGAATACTTTTGTCCTCTTTTGTCGTTATCGTTAACTTAATCTTAGGAGGATTACTAATGTGGTGTAATTTACATGAAAATATAGTTGTTTAGTCTTTTCTCTTTTGAATTTTCTAAGGTGTTTTGTATGTAAGGGTGCAAGACTTTTTCTTTGTTAAATTAATTAAGTTGGGTTGTGGTTATCTCAAGTCCATAATATGCCTGTAGCTTACAGAATGTTACACATTTTATTTGGAAGATTGATAAGCACATAAAGGTATGGACTACGTACATCTTACCCCCCAGACCCCACTATGTGGGAATATACTGGGTTTGTTGTTGTTGTTGATAAGCACGTAAAGGTCTGTTCATTCTAACACAGGGATTTCTCTATTATCTAGCTAGAGATTTTGGTTTACTTGTGTGTGGAAATATTTTTTTTTCTTTCTTGTTTCAGCCATATCTTAGTCCAGCTGACCATATGAATACCTTTTAATTAACCAACCCAACGACCTATGGTTATGTGTTGAAATCTGTTAGGTTATCTGATGACTGATCTCCCGTCCAAACTCATTTCATCGTCTTCTAGTTGGAATAATCTTAACAAATTCTGAAAATTGAGTCTACAGGGTCCATATTCACCCACTACTCGTATGAGTCTTTCTAGACACTTAGATCATGAAATGTTTGGTAATAAGAAAGTGCAATTTGCAAAGTTTTACTAGTATCCTAGCCATATGTATTGCTTCGATGTCCGAACGGTACTATATATGTCTAGTAAGCCATTGACATAGTGTAGATGTGTTTGGATAGTCAAGCATCTCACAGCTTCATCTTGATTATGTATTACGTGAGAAGTTTGTTTCCGATGGTTTCTTATTCACCTAAAACTTGGATGATGGTGTGTAAAATATTGAATTAGTTAAGATCTTGTTTGAGTTTAGAATTAGGAGATAACTTAATTTATTTATCTCATAAGTCTGTTTTGTCGAGATCAAGATTATGCTAAATTTTTCCTTATTCCGTCTTTTCGCATGTACACTCGGGAGCGCATTTGGAATTCGAAAGAACTCCGTCTATGTCCAAATCAGAGGTTGTATCCGCTATTATCTCTCCTGGATTGGGTCTAGCTGTCCCTCGAGCCACTCAAACGCAGATGGATTCTATAAGAGGATCTAACAACTCTTCCTATTTTTGTCATTTTCTCCTTGGTCAATTGTGTTGATACTATTGTTTACTAACACTTTTTCTTTTAAATTATACTAGTTCCTTGTTTGATTTTATATTCTGACCCTTATGAATTGCCTAGACACATACCGGTGAAACATAGTTATTTGTTTACTTTACCCATTAGAAGTTGGCTTTACGCCTTTTAGTTTTAACCTCAACTAAAAGAAATTTGACGAATTTGGCCTTGGATAAATTTTGATAATATGTATATTCATTTTAGGACTAAAATAAAAAAAAATTTACAAGACATGCTATTTTCGACTATTTTTTTAATTGCCTGTTATTTTTTTTTAACAAATAAAATAAAATAAATGGAGCCCCAATGAGCAGATGATTTTTTTTTTAGAAGCTATAGCATGATTTTAAAAGAATAAATGCTTGCTATGAAAATAAGCCCTTTAATCCCCATTAATTTTTTTTTCTTTTTTCAAAGTACTACAATGTCCTCTAAGTTGTCTTATAATATTGTCACCATATAATTTCACCTCTTGGCATTTGTTATGAGTTTTTTCAGATTTCATATTTCTCCAAAACGCGAGGTATATTTATATATATACGCTGCCAGATACAAGGTATCTTTATATCATTGTTCATTATTCATTACTATTATTTTCACCTTATTCTAACTATATTCACACTCTCCAAATTAAATTTGTTTATTTTAAAATCTCGCAAATAAATGAACATTTCCATTTTTTTTAATATGCATTGGTCTATTCAATCAGGAATTAGTACATCTAGATGCCATTTGTATTTTACTTCACAATAAATGCATTTATGTGAATTTATTCTCGAACATGAATTACTTTTACATTTTGTAGGTACGAATAATGATGTTTATAAGAAGATAAATTTTCACACGATTGTTTTACTTAATCACTAATTCACCAATTTATCTATCCTTATGTGCTTCTAAACTTTATGCTTTCCTAAAATTATAAGCCATTGAATTTCATAAAATACTAATGTTAATGTTTTTTCTTTTTTCTCTCATTTCATACCTTTAAAAATGCATCTATAGTTTACAATAAACTATACCCTTGTATATTGTGGTAGTGTATTTTTTATATCTCACATTTTCTTTTTTTTTTTTTTTTTGAAATAATAAAAAGTATTTTACCACTGTCTTATGCAAATAACGAAGTAATAATATTTTCATGATTTTTTTAAAACTAAGCATAAGGACTATCTTCGGATAGGCTTTGAGGGGTGCCTAATACCTCCCCCTCGAGTAACCATACTCAGAATCTCTAAAATATTTTTCGATAGACTAAAACAGAGTTTTACAATAAAAAATGGTTTTTCCTAATTTTTCTAAAAAGTTAGGTGGCGACTCTAAAAAATATTTTTCTCAAAACCCAAGAGTCACTAAACGCCACCATACGTCGTGTGCTGTTTCGACCGGTTCGGAACAGGGCGTCGACACACCCCGCATTTCGAGCTAGAACGAAAACCGTCATTTCTATGCGTAGATGATCCAAAAGCCATAAATCCTATGCAAATTTGGCATGTTAATCAATTATGTATTGTGGAAACCTATTTGAGCATGAACTGAGATCATAGAGGTTCCCAAACTCAAGGATGAGTTGAAAGCTTTCCTATCGTTCGAGTTTGAGTGAGCGTTGAAACTTGGCTCAACTTCAATCGGCCATAACCCTTTGTATATAATAAATTATAGAGTGTACTATATATCAAATGAAAGCTCTTTGAATTAGTTTTCCAACGATACCAATTTTGCCAAAATATGATACCTGAGCAAAAAGTTATGGCCATTTTCATGTTTGAGATAGTAGCATCGCGCGATTAGCATGCGACGCACGCTCTATTGCACGCACCCAATTTTTAGATTCTGTTTTCGCATTTTTAAGGGCAAAAGTGGTATTTTCCACCCCCTATTCAGCCATAACATTGGATTAAATCCCCCAAACACCAAAATAAGGTTATTTTCTCCCAAAATCACCAAGAACACTCCTTAGTGTTTCAACCCAAAGATCAATATATCTCAAGATTTAACCGTGGGTTTTCCTTAATTCTTCAAGATTCGGAATCTCCATTGCGAGGGCTACAAGAAGCACCCATCAATCGTACGTATAGCATCTCAAAAGTTAAAGTTCATTCAAAAACTTCTAATTTAAGGTACGTGGAGTTTATCCTAAAAACTACATGGGCTTGTAAACACTAGAACATGATTTAAAGATTATCAAGCATTAATTTAGAAAAGGGTTTTGGAATTCATGATTTTTAATTATGCATCATGAATGTTTTAATGATATTGTTGTTTTGGCCTTTAGATCTTATCCCCTTAAATTGATTTATATATATATATATATATGTATATGTATGAAAAATTGTGATTGAAGATTGTTTGAGCACAAATTATGAAATCCCTCTCTTGTGATGAATTTAAGTTTATGAACTTATTGGGAATAATTTAAAATACATGTTTAATGGTTTGAAAATGATCTTTTCAATATCATAGTATTTGACATGATTTGGAGATGATGGGAGGGAGTCTCTTGTTATACTTGTATGCTTGTTTTACAGAGAAGGAATTGCATGTGATTGAGTAATTTGACATGACCACCACATATTATTGAAATGTTGACAAAGAGAAAGTTTTCTTGCATGTACTTACATGAATTTAAAGAAGGAGTTCTTGAACTGATTTATTGATATGGTGGTCCCGAACTTCTATTTTGAAAACAGAGATTTTAATATGCTAATAATGGCTCAGAGATGTGACTTGCAAGTCAGTGGTATGACGATACCATATAAATGTATGTCGTAACAGAGTTAGAGTTTTCAGAGTTTGATTTCAGAGAATACATGTGATACAAGAAAAACAAAGGAAACACAAAACAACTCCAAAACAGTCCGTAAATCTTAAGGATCCGAGGACCTTTTTGGAGACCGCTCACAGATTCACTACCAATGACAAGAATATAAGATATAATGGTGTGTTTTAATACCAAAACAACAACAAGATGAACACAAGATGATAAACAAGAAGATACAAGATTCGGATTTAACAACACAAACAATAAACAAGATTACAAAAAGGTAAAAGGATAGATAGATAGACCACATGAAGGTATAATCTTAAGAACCCAACAATGGACAATCTTGGACCCTTAACACTACACATAACAATAAACCTATCTCTTACAAAGATACATGTTCGGATTTCACCTCCCAAGCATCAACGTTTTCAAGCAATTTACAATTACTAGCGATTCCACATTAGATCTTGTCTTAGTTTCGGTTGGTGGATTTTCCAAGCCCTAACTATGGTGTTTCAAGTCTTACAAGACTTACAAATATCATCCAAAAACTAAGTGAATAATCCCTAACATGTTCCTTATATATTACAAAACAAATAGAAGTTAAAATGACCTAAAAGACCCTTCAAGATGGACACCCATCTAGTGTAATGTATGGACTGATTTGGGTGCATTTTGGGCCTCTTTTACACTTCAATTGCACATGCCAAGGTTTAAGTCCAACACGCACTCTCCTAAGTCCATATCCGTGATTATTCCCGTATCAACATGTTTTAAAGAGTTAAAAACTGGGTTAATGTGAGTTAGGTGGTTACCCGAAGGAAGCACGAGTCAAATGACTCTATGCTAGAAACCGTGATTTACCGACACGGGAACTTGGTACCCTGCTATGTGATCTTATGTACCTAGTATTTTGTCATCCCAAATTGAGACTTATGGTTTGGATCCTTGCTTTGTGATCTTGAGCCCAACCACGATATAATGACTTGATTGGGGTTGTGGCACCCTGCTGTGTGATCTTGTGTGCTCTTCCCGCATTAGTACTCCTATCTTGGTGGAAACCGAGATAAAGTAGTTGGTGAAAGTTGTGTAATTGTAGGGTGTACCACCTAGCGCAAAAGTAAAACAAAGAGTGTCACAGAGTTCAGATGATTTTACAGAGTCTTTCAAAAATGCCCATGTGATTTCTTACCATATGATATATTTATGAACTATTTTTAAATTGCTCTCATATATGTTGAATATAAATTATTATTTTGGATTTGCTCTGCGTACTTGTACAATTTTATTGACCCCCTACCCTCCCAGGTTCTGAGGCTCAATCTAGGGGTCCTGATAAACAGTAAATTTCTTCCAGCAGAAGTGCAGAGTTCAATTTGTGAGCCTTCTATATTTCAGAAGGCCTAGTTGTTTTCAGTCATTTATCATTTATTATGGTTTTGGTGTACTGGGGGTTTTCTCCTCGATTTCAGACAGCTCTGATTTGATCATGTAGTAGAGATTTCGCAGACTGGTTCAGACATTGTCTGGTTATTGTTGGGCTTTACTTTCTATATTATAAATTGAATTCAAACTTATTACCATGATTCCGTTTCATTATGTATTTTTCCGCATTTCCTATTTGTATATGATTACAAGTCAGAAGGGCTCTCGAGCCTTCATGGTTCGGGATGTCCGTCACGGTCAGGGCCTTGGTTCGGGTCGTGACACCCAAGGCTGTCCAAAAACATCCTCCAAGGTATGAAGGTAAATTGAATTCTACTTCCAATCCTAAGGGGTTTCAATGCTTCAAGTGTCAAGGGTGGGGGCACAAGGCTAGTGAGTGTCCAAATCGAAGGAATGTGATCCGAAGGGAGGAAAAGTTATACTACCTAGGAGAGGAAGTGGTGATTAAATCGGCTAAGGTTGATGGAAAGCCTCAAGATGGAGAGCACGAAGAGGTTGGGATTCAAGTTGAGGAGGAAGTAGAAGATGCGTGACCGTGTGAGGGGCCGTGTGAGATACCTCTCTAAAAGAGGTAAGGTCGTGAATTTGTGGGCAAATTTCTCTCAAGATGGAGAGGATGATACAAGTATGATTACGATCATGGACACTTTTTGATCATTTTTTAAGACCACTTAAAGGAGTGCACAAGTCCAAGTGTAAAGGAGGCCCAAAGTCATCCTTTTGGTACACTTAAAGGGGGTTTTTGGAGCCCATTTATGGGAGGGCTCTTTTGTCATTTATCTATTTGTTTGTAATGTTGTATAAATAGAACAATGTAGGTTTTATTTACTTAGTTTATGTTTGAGAGAGCTCCAAAAACCGAATTTAGGGCATAGCATAAGGGTGGATTCTCTTGTGTGTTGCAAAACTTGATACCTTGGTGCTTGAGAGGTGGACGCCTTCTTGTATCATTGTACGAGTTAGTTGCGTGTTGAATGTGGTGTTAAGGGTCCAAGAGTTACCATTCTTGGGTTCTTAAGATTACAACTTCATTGTGTCTAACTATCTATCGTTGTTTCTTTTTTTTTCTAGTTTCGGATTTCCCTTGTATTGTTGTAAAACCTGTAGGTTCTAGTTGTTGTAGCCTTGTTGCTCTTCATTGTATTGTGCTAATATAACTTGTTGGTGGGCTGTTTTGAGATGTTAACACTCGTTATTCTCTCTATTCTTGTTATAAGTAGCGAATCCGAGAGTGGTCACCAAAATAGTCTTGGGTTTCCTCAACTTGTGGACTGTTTTGATGTATATTTTCTTGTGTTCTTGGTCATCCTGTATCAACACACTCAAGGAATATTCATTAATTGAATTACTCAATTTTCTTTTCTTTCTTTCCTTCATAGAAACTATAATATCAGTAATGAAATTAAGTAGTAAGTATTAAGCTGCAAACTTAAGGAACACCGAGACGGTGTAATTGCAGCAAAGTGGAAGTTTTGTACCACTGAAGCAGACAATATCCAGGGAACAATGTACAGTTTACAGCCGAAAACCTCTGAGGTTTCCTTAGAAGAAATGTGTACAAAGATTTACAGAAAATACTGGTTATAATCCTCCTTTCCCATAAGTAGATGGATGTTGATCTGCGGCGTGTCCTGAAACTGGCTTCTGTTATGATTGGTAACAAATGAATAATATACATCTGCAGCATACGTAGCTAAGCTACACTCTGATAATGATTGTTAGGTGGTGTCAATCTACACATATGGGGGTGTTGAACTACCACTAAAGCTGAATTCTTTAAGCCACCTTTCTTGGGTGAAGTTGGCTGCAAAGATCAGAATCCAATTTCAGTTCAGATATTGCATATCATCAGTTGAACAAAATAATCGTGACAAATATGAAGATTATAAACCATTCTGCCAAGAAATATATGTGAAGGAAGCCAATTGGTTTGTGGAAAATGCAGAAACTCAAATCAAGTTAGGAAGACTGATGTGAGGTGGGGGAAACTCGAGAACAATTCTCGTGAATGAATACTCACCAACCCTATATGCCATCCATGACTACTAAAGTCTTCAAAAGTAGCTGCATCCATTTCCTGCAGTATCACAACTGAAGATCAGAGGTTGGGGAATCATACAACAGTATATGTATAAGTAGATGTTATGAGATATACTCCTGAATCCAACTCCAATACAAATCATGTGCCTACCATAAAAGTTAATTTAACTCATGATGTTACTAATTTAAGTCAAATAAACAACAACCAGAGGCGGAAACTACAAATGTTAATTGTTCAGAAGAGGGTACACTGAATTACAAATAAGAATTTTATATTGAAAAATGGAGAGAGGGATTAAGGCAACCCATGTTTATCCTATATGTAGCTATTCATTGCTGGCGGTAGTTGGAAAGGGTTAAGGTTTCGAATAAAGATCTGGCTAAGGTCTTCCAAACATGTGGGGAGAAGGCACGAGGAATTGGGAAAGAGAAATGACGTCGTTTAAAAGTCTCCTTTCTCATATTTGACTATTTAGAAATCATTATGTACTGATCATTTTTTTCTCTTTTATCTCCCTTCTTCTGGTTGATATTTAGTATCTCCATCAAACAAGGAGATGACGATCATCTCATTCCACTTTCATTTTATTTCCCAATACCAAACCTTAGACAAAACATATGCACTATTCATCAAGATCAGTCGATTCTAAATAAGGCAATTAGGAATTTGGTAGCACAGGAGACTTACAATGCTATAAATAGGAGGTACCACTCGCTCTCCGATAGATTTGATTACAGGCATAACAGAGAAGCGTGGTGCCATGTCTTTTGACCTGAAGGTCCACCTGAGGTAAATAAAGGATTGATCATATTATCAAATTACAAGTTGATATGGAGTCCTTTTTACTAAAATAAATCCGAAAACAGACTGAAATTTTCACTTACCCAATGTAAGAGAGTATACAAAACTGTGCCCATTCGCGAACTAACAATCGAAGCCAGTAATTACCTATTGAATTATCGACGTTTATAAGAATCTGAAAATTAAAATACCTGATTATCACAAGATTTTACAGTAAAACTGACTACTAAGAACAAATAAAGGTGGGAGTCAATACCGCAAGTTCTGCCACAGCCATCATATGCATTGCAGTTCGAAATTTTCTGGACAAACACATATATAAAGAGTTAAAACTCAATAATTAATGAAACACTGAGTCCATAAGTATTGGATATCACATAAAACATAGTGAATATTGTATACTTGAGCATTGTATACTTTGAGTAGATTGCTTCATGCATTGCAGGGATTTCCTCATCCTCTATAAAGGTCAACTGTTCTTGCAGAACTCTTAAGTTCTGTGCTATGTGCTTGAATATTACATAAAATGAAATGAAATATCCAACTGTGAGGAGTGCCTGTATTATATACGTAACAACAAATTAATATCATGTGTGAAAATAATAAAGAAGTAGGCAACGCTACCAAATAATTCGTAGTGTGAAAAAGAAAAGAAAATAAAAGAATAATGCAGTAGGCAATACTGCACAACTAGTTCACTCAGTCAGCAATGCTACACTAGTAATTCATAGTGTGAAAAAAATATATAAAGGATAATGCAGTAGGCAATGATGCCCTAGTAAGAAGAATCTAGAGGACTCACACAAAAATAAGGTACAGAAGCTCTGAAGCCGACATGAGTCAAGTAGAAAATGCACCCAAGAGCAGCAGTGATGCGGCGCTCTTGTATTGAAAGACGCTCACAGGTGATGCAGTATCCACTAGAAATGAGCAAGAATGAAACAAAAGTTACTGTTTGGAACAGCACTCCTGTAACATAGACACCAAATGATATCCACAGAGAGCATATGTGATGGTAAAAGCATGAATACCTGAATGGCAATAT
Organism: Capsicum annuum; assembly: GCF_002878395.1. Lineage (NCBI taxonomy): Eukaryota > Viridiplantae > Streptophyta > Magnoliopsida > Solanales > Solanaceae > Capsicum > Capsicum annuum. The sequence continues at coordinate 267,118,515 of NC_061113.1, forward strand.
TAAATATAAGAACAGTAAGAAAAAAAAGAACATCCAGTGAGCAAGTTTAACTTCAGAGTGAATAATACACAGTGCTGTTTTTTTTTTCTGAAATAAAGCACTTAAACTATTGTCTTAAATGCACCCAATGGTGTGGCCTAGTGGTCAATAGTGGTTAAGAACTCAAGTTTAAATTCCAACAGAGACAAAAAGTGCTAGATGATTTCTTCCCATCTGTCCTGTCCTAGTCTTGGTGGATAGAGTTACTTTGCAACTTTTCCAATACCTATTGCTGGTGGGAGGTGGCATATCTTGTGAAATTAGACAGGTGCCAGCTTGCTTGTTGCTTGTGGGAGGTGGCAGGGCATCCTATGGAATTAGTTGAGGTCCACGCAACACCACGGTTACACAAAAAAAAAAAAAACTACTGTATTGTCTTAAATCTTTAAACCTTAAGATAAATCTACCATACTGAGCTCAATATACCTTAGCAGAGCAAGCCTTAGTTAGGTAATCAAAATGCAGTTTCTATTAGTGAACATCTGATTGACAAATTATTTCATAGCTTTACATCAAACAGTCAAATTTGTAGGAAGACTTCACTTTATCCCTAAAACAATAACTGTCAAAAGGCCTTACCAAAAGAGGAAAGATAGAGTAAGTTGCAGAGTTTTGATCAGTGGAACAGTAGCCAACGTCCATTGCAATCTGTTCGTCTGTTCTAGTGCACATAAACAACAAAATCAAACAAATCACTTCAATCGTTCAACAGTAAACGATAAATCACGAATACAATACAGATTTTTTTTTTGTAAAAAAAACAGCTAAATTATTTGCTTAAAAGATAAACTTCCAAACGCATAACTTAGATAAATTCATTAACGACGTTAAATAAAACCTCGATAAACCAGTTGAGGTGCGAGTAAGCTGGCCAGAACACCAGGTTACCAAAAAAATCCTCGACAAAACCATATAGGCAATAAATCATTTCGAGTGGACTGTAATACTAAAAATTCATAACAAACATCGCAATTAAGCTAAAAATACTGATCAGTAAATGTGTTCACAGCTAACAGACGCATCGATTACTCGTTCTCCACAAAAGTTATAAGTGCTACTAGAAAGAGTAAAGGAAATAGACCTGAAAATGGCGATTTTTGCAAGTATTGAAGGTCCAGAAACAGAGGGAGAAGAACCAGAAAAAGGTCAAAATGAAAAAGAGAGAAGGAAGCGCCCGATACTCTTCGTCTATTCTACTGGAATCAGATGATATTTCCATTCTTTCTAGTTCATTCCGATTGACAGATCAATGGAGTCTTTTCTATTTATACGCACGCACCACGCACCACGCACCACGCACGTTCTCCATTTTAACCCCTTTTTCTTTCTTTTTTTTCCTTATATTTTCAACTACTTTTTCCAAAGAAAATAATAGGAGTTGGAGAAAATGGGTGGGGAATAAAGTAGTTGAAAGTGCATGATGATGTAGTCATGCAACCAAACCATTCAGACGTGCTCAGCTGCTTAAACTTCGTGCTATTATATCTAACCAAATCATTCAAACAGAATACATATATATATATATATATATAGGTGACACGCATACATAACACCCCCAAAAAAGGAAAATATTGATCAACCACTATATAACAATGTTTATTCTAATTAAAGCTTATATTATATTCCTCATGAAATGCTTCTTAGTTCTTTCATTAAATGGAATTTTATGATATTAATAAAGTTTGATAATGGATTTCTTTAAAAGAAAAGAAAAAAAAAAAAAAGATAATGGTTAGAGATTTTTTTGTTAGGGGTTTGTGGAAAAGGAGGAAAATATCAATTGATCAACAACTTGCAAATTTTTGGCAAATTAATGGGCGACTAGGCAACTCCTTCTAACTTTAATTTAAAGTTTCTTACGTAGATGTGCAGAATTATCTCAACTACATTAGTTGAACAAACTCACTTGCAAAACTCAGTCTATTACATCCAACTTCATTACCATATTTGCTCAGGAGGATTAAAAAAAGGAAAAAAAAAACTTCTAATGCTTTTAATAAACACAGCGGGTTAGGCTGAAATTGAGCATATTAAAATGAGTTAAATTAATAAAAGAGCGGACCATCAACCTGCCCAAAGGTTATTGGGGCTGAAATTGACTAACAATTGGTCATTAACTCAGCAGGCTCAATTCTTATTAATTTTAAATTCTTTGTTTGTTTTCTTATAATTTGTTTGAGTACAGAATAAAACTTAAAACTTTATCCTTGTATTATGGATCAAAATGGGTCGTTTATTAATCACAATTCTTATAATAGCACTTGTGAATCACAATTCGTTTGGTTAATTTGTTGTAAACAGCGAAATTGTAGCCCAATTCCTCCAGTTGGGACTAGCTAGTAAACAAGTATTTGCAATTGGCACCGTTAGAACTTTGAAGCTTTGTATATTCTTTGTTGAGCCTGCATATTTGATTGGATTATTAGTAGAGCCGTCAATATGGATTAGGCTCGTTGGGTTGGCCTGACTCGGCCTGTAATTTAATGAAATTGGACTTTAATTTTTGCAGCCCATTTAAGAAGAGGGTATTTTAGCCTGCCCCGGATAAGCCCATGACCCGTGGGACTTGAGCAATGTAGGTTGGGCTAGCCCGTGCGCCGTCAAATACATGCAACTATTTAGATTGTTTATTTAGTATTTTTATTTGGTTCGAAGAATATCATGTCATAAGTTATTTAATTTCGTTATTAGGAGCATTTTTTGAGGTGTTGGAGACTTGATTAACAAGTATTAACATTACGTAATATTGTCTGGTAATACTTATGTTTTTCACATTCTTAAATTAAATTATAAAATATATTTTTTTAAAAAGTGAGAGGGCCCGTGAGGCCCACAGCCCACAGAGTAATAGTGTGGGCTTGATATTTTTTGGTCCATCATTTTGATGAGCCAGTCCAACCTAACCCATCAAATTCAAAGCTCGTGTGGGTTAGCCTAGATGAGCTAAACCGATCTGTATTGACAGCTGTGATAATTAGAAGAATTGGAGATCAATTATGTAACTGCAAAGGTCATACATACATTAAGAAACCTAAGGTCTCAGAAGATTATGGAGAACATTTTGTAGGTCCATTTGCCACGGCCCAGTTACAATCAGCTCAGGCAAAAGTGTCTGCTGGCCCAATAGTTTACTGCCTACTAAACAAGTATTTGCACGGCTGGTGATCTTTATTTTTTGACCTAAAATATGGTGATCTTTAATTTTTGCGATACTGCTTATTTAATGAAGGCGAAAAGTATCGATAGACAATTAAATTTATTGTCAAAATTCACTTAAACACCTAAACTAAAGTATGTTTCTATCAGACCCTTAAAATCCCCAAATTTTGTTCCAATTGAGCATTTTTTTGTCAATCAGATAAAAATATAAAATGAGTGTGTTATACACGCGATGACTTGGCAACTTGACGAATTAAATTATGACACATGTCAAGTGAGTCAAAAAAAAATTATTTTAAATTATAATACTTGACAAAATTAAAAGAAAAATTATTTTTAAACTTTTCCTTTTAAAGAAAAAGAGAAAACTGATAAGCCATGCTTACCCTTCCTCTCTGTACTTCTGCTATGGCTTCTTCACCCTCCCCTCTCTGTCCTTCTTCATTCTTCTCCTTTTCTATTCTTTGTGAATTTATTTCATTTTTTATAGGTGTTTTTTTATATCTATTGAGAGCACAAATAAGTTTAAATTTGATTTAGGTTTGCCTCATGATAATTTGTTGAGCTTTTTAGTTGAATTTTCTGCGATTTGTTGATAATTTTTGTGTTTTTGTTATTTGTTGCCGCATGATTTGGGCGTGGCATAATTTGACTTGTTGCTAAATTTATTTGTGGATAACTCTGTTGCAAAGGCATAGTTCGATTTGTTGCAATTTGTTTATATTATTTGTTGCCACATGATTTGGGTTTTGTGTTGATAAGTTTCTGTTGAGCTTACTTTACAGAGACGGAGAAAAGGATGAAAAGCAACGATCTTGAGAGTGCAAAAAGAGTGCATATAAGGTATTCGATGAAATTTTCAAGAGGGTTTAATTTGCGGGAAAAGGTGAAAAATTGAGTTGAGGAATGGTAGAATTTGTCTTAAATTTTACCTTATGAAAATAAATTTCATTTGGCTCTCGAATAGTGATCAAGCGGAGTAATCGACAGTAACAGTGATTATCGAAGAAGACGGAGAGGAAGAATATTTATTAAGTTATGGAAATTGCTCTCTTTATAGGTTTTATAGTGCTTTAAAATCAAGAAATGGGTGTGAAGAAGGTGACATCAATAATGGAGTGAAGAAGATGACAGCAATGAGGTGAAGAAGATAAAAGCATGGGGTAGTGGGGTTGGTTTTTTTTTTTTAATTAATAAATTATTATTTATTAAGTAAAATCTTCAAAAAAATAAAAATAAAATTTTATTTGGATCCATTCAAGCACCCACAAAGCGTGTATATCATGCGATGTGCCATGTAGGCAAAAAATGCTTAATTGGATTAAAATTTGGGGGTTTAGGAGTCTGATAAATACAAGATTTAGTTAAGAAATCTAAGTAAATTTTCGATACAAATTTGAGTATCTGTCGATGACTTTGGCCTTCAATAAAATTTGTGGACCAACTTATCTTTATATGGCTCTATTCTTTTTTCTCGCAAAAATATTCTGGCCTAAGTCACTCAACATAAGTTTTGAGCTTGCCTTATCTTTGTACTCTTTGGTTTCATTTTATTAGTCGTTATTTTTTTTTTGTCCATTTCAAAAAAGTACTATCATATTTTCTTATTTGCTAACTATTTAAAGACGCAATTTTACTTTTATCGCTGTTAGTTTCACTTGTAAGGTCCCACTTAATTAAAGATAGTGGTTATACATTTTTTATTAAAGGACAATTTGATAAAAGTTATCAAGTCTTTTTCTATTTCTTTAACTACGTGTCCGTTTAAACTATAACACATAAAATGGAATGAGAGATTATAAATTATCAGATTTTTATTGTTCATATAAATTAAATAGAGGGAGTAATTTTCTTTTTGCAAAACTTTGAAACCTTGTTTAAGAGAGTCTCCTGTGACGCCCCAAAGTTTTGGGGCTTGTCACTCGCCAAGATTGTGCATGCCAACTAGGCCGCAACCTTGTCAGCTATGCAGGCGGCATGTGCTGAGGGAATATGTTAAAGTCGAAGATGAGGCAAAGGGGCATAACAGGAGGCAACGAGCATCTATATATGTTGCATGACATGTCCTAAGAGTGCTAATGTGATTTTGAGAGGGCTTGGTGTGAGCCCAAGAGGGCGGAGGCATGGTGAGGATCGTGTGCGGTGTTCGATGTCAGCGCCGTGCCATTTTGAGCTACAAGTGGAATCTAAGGATTCCGGTTTAGAGAGGCGTTATTAAGGGTACTTTATGTATGCTTACCAAATTTGGGGTCGTTTGGAGTCCGTTTGGATAAGGGCTTGACTTGGCCAAAGTCCAGTGGCATTGTCGTAATTTGCTGATTGGTCCGAAGGTCATAACTCGTTCCATGTGTATGGGAATAAGGTAAAACTTCATGGAGGTGTGAAGGAAATCAAGAGAAAGGAGTAGGAACAAACGACACCCAATTTGAAGGTCGGATGAATGATCTAAGCCCCAGTATGATTCTCAGGCAAAATGATGTCTAGTGGCGGACATTGGGATTATTTATTTTAAGCATATATAAGGGGGTATGAATGGTGACAGCCTACCAGCCTCCCCCGGGTGTGGCGACAGATGACCACCCCAAGTGTGCTGCCTTGAGGGACAACCTCAAGGGTCTGCCTTGGCATGTCAAAGGAATGCGCAAGGTACTCATAGGGCTCGGAAACCCTATGGGCAAGGCAAGGTCGGGTGGACTAACGTTGGGCGTCGAAAAAGGCTAGAGGTTGGCTATATGAACCGACAAGCCCCGTGGGCTATCTAAATGATGGAAGGATGCCTCCAAGCCGATAGAGCAATCGAGATACTCTCCCCAGGAGACTCGTTAGCTAATTTGTGAGCTTGGTCAAGGTTCAGCCAAGCGAGCAAGTGTCCGTTGGCCTAGACGCGCAGTTGTGGGGCGACACTGTGCTATAGAAGTTGGATGCAAGTTGCGTGGGCTATGTTTGGCTATGCCATAAGACATGAGAGGGCATATCTAAGAAAGACGCTTGAGACAAAGGCCAAGGATTGAGGGTTGCCCTACTCGGGCGAAGCAAAGGCTAAGTGCACATGCACGAGGCGATGTCAAGTTTGAGGATAGGACTGTGCATGCGATGACAATGCTCAGGCCAAGGCGAGGGACGAGTCATATGGATGAGATCCAAGGATCAAAGGTGCGCCAGAAGAGTTGCTTATACATTGACTATGTCAGCCTACATGTTGATGGAGCGGCACCAAAGGAGGCAAGCCTCTGAGGCGAGCTTCCCACAGGCACAGGATCGTGCTAAAGTTCTGGGAAATGAGGAAGGCTGGCCCATAGTTGGGGGAACCATGGGCGCTGCATGGACAAACTTGTGTGCCGCTGACACGTTAAAAAATGAGCCTGTGACACTCCTCTATGTTATCCCTTTCTTCCAATATTCATTGGTACACACACCTATTCCATTTTTTGCCGTTTCTCATAAGGAGAAGGCTCATGGCCACACGTCCTTTGTAGAATGGACAAGTGAGTGGAGCCACAAGGATACTTAATAGAGATAATACTACACTAGCTAGGGTTATAGATGCCAGCTGTAGTGTACGGCAAAATAGAATTAGTACAATCGAGGCAAACTTGTCGTCTTATGGTGAAGTGGCATTTGACCAAACATAATTAATACGTAGTAAACTATTGCTATATTTTTATTTGGTACTATGGATAACACAGAATAAAAGAGTCCTAGTACAAATATATATTAATAGAACGGAACAGAATGGAGAAATAGGGGGAAAACAAATGGGGACATTGAGATTTTTATGGATTTGGAATGAAGTTAGTTTATTGGTCGAAGGATATTGAGGAGACTTGTGACTTTGTTTTCTACTTGATGGTTTATGATCGAGGATATACATTGAGTTGACATATGTGGTATAGGAGTAGGACTATACCTATTTATGAACAATTTCCTACTACAAAATGGTTTCATGTAAACTACTAAGAGATAATGATTTTTATGTACAAATACAATGTCAATCTCTTCATATTGATTATTGCTCAAGCCGATCCTCTAATAAGACTTCAATCTAGTGGCTAATCTCAAGTTCTTTCTCTAGTCTCCAATGCGGGTATATATGTGACTCCAACACGTGAGAAAGACCCCGTTCAATTATTATAACAATAATATATTCAAAGTATATGTGCTCGTAACTTTAGATATGAATTTTCAATTGTCGATAAATATTGTCCTTCTAGTAGTAATAGTACTAATAATAATAATGAAACCAATTTGTTCGACTTAGTTTAAATTATATTTTTTAGTAATATATAACATGTCTTGTTTAAAAATCCACTAACACACATCAAAATCAAGTATGCAAAAAAAAAAAAATACAATAATAAAAAAGTCATGTTAAAAAAAAAAATCATAAGAGAGCAATAGCAATAACAATCAGATATATTTACTTAGTAACTCGAGATATGAATTTTCAATTGCACATCAATAAATATTATCCTTGTAATAATAATTATACTAATAATAATAATAATAAGTTCTACTTAGTTTAAATTGTATTTATTACTAATGTACAACAAGAAAAAAGTCCACTAATGCAAGTCTTGTCAATTCACCTCGTGATATAAGTTGTATTATTTAATCTTCGTGAGATTTTTATCGTTCTGGCATCTTTATAGACAAAAATTCAAAACACATGATTCCATGTATATAATTTTTTTTGTTTTGTTTTTTAACCTTTAATTGGTGAAAGTCACTACTACATAAATTTTTCGTGGTAAAAATCCTAAATTAGGACGAAAATAAAAAGATGTAAGAAAAAGCTGTAACAATTTATTTTTTCTTTGTCCAGAAAATGGTCAAAAAGGGCGGTAACTTTGCCAGTTTGTGCATAGTAAGGAATTTGATTTTATTCCTTGTCTCAGGAGAGTAGTAAAACATATCACGAGCTAGAAATATGGTCTTAGTAGGTATGGTCAGATTTTTATTTTTATTTTTTTGAAGTTTGAACAGGTATAATAACGGACAAATTTATAAGAAGACTGTACAACTTCCAACGGACACATGAATGAAAGATACGTGTATGACCATGATGTTGTTGTTGTTGTTCTACCAAAAAAAAAAAAGAAACTACAGTAAAACTTCCAACGTATACGCTTGAAAAATAAAGAACAAAAATCTATTGGCTATTGGTAGTAAGGGGACATTTTTTCTTTGGGCTTTTGGTACACAGAATAGTGGGGAAACTTTTTGTTCAATAGTAGCTGACCCATTCTTCTTGAGGGTCCCCCTCCCCTTATCACCTTGCCCCTTGGGGTAAGACTAATAAAGTCACTGTCTGCGAGTGGGTGGATAAAATTTTGAGAGACAGCAAGGAAATTTCGAGCTCAATGAAATTAAGTAGTCGTTTGGCCATCGAAAATTATTTTTTTCTGGAGTTGGAGTTGGAGTTAGAGTTGAAGTTATGTTTGGCCATGTCTTTTTTTGAAAAATCTTTTTTAAATATAATTTTATGCCCTCAACTTTTAAAAATTATCAAAATCACCCAACTACTAATTTACCTACTAACATACAACCAAATGTTGAGAAAATAATTTATATGTCTTCAATTGATAAAATAATTAACAACAAACTAATTATTATGATTGTTATTCTTCTAAAATTTGAATAAAAATATCACAAGCACGAACTAAATAAATTTATCTAACCATAATCGATTAAATAGAGAAAAATATATTTGATAAATATGATTGATAGATATAAATATATTTTATATATTCTTAAATTTGTTGATGAAAATTCTTAATTATTTTCACTTGAATTAATTATTTTATTGAATTTGGACTTTTTTAAAAAATAACGAAATTTAGTTAATAAGAGGAGTTTGTGTAAAAATTTAAAGATTGGAGTTATATGTAATAATAATGGAAGTTGAAATTGGAAGTGGAAAAAAGGAAAAACAACAAAAAGTTGTTTTCCATTTTTAGAATTTTATTCCGAAATAATTTTTCAAAGGTTCATGGCCAAACATTATAATTTCCAATTCCAAATTCTTTTTTCGGAAAAAGAAAAAAAATACCCATGGTCAAACGGGATAAATTTTGGTTTTTAATAGGGATCAATGGTTCTAGGATCCCAAAATATTTTGTACTTTCCTTATATATGACATTCTTTACATTCTGATCATTATAAAAGGTTCAACATGTATATTCATTTCTTTTTCCTATCTATGATGCTTCTTTGTATTGGAAACAAGTTTTTTTTGAGTTGGTCTCACTAGTATATGAATTTTATGAAATACATTTAAGGGCCTCAAAAATATAATTTAGTTCGAAGCTATAAATTTTAAGGTTAAATGCATTATACTAAACACCCAAGTATTGTATTGGAAGTGTAATAATAAAGTCATAAAATTATTTTGTTATATTAAAATAATTGAATTGAATTTACAAAAAAAAATAAAAAAAATTAGTGATTTTCCTATTAAAGTAATTGAACTAATTAAAAAATCTAGTGACCATATGAATTGCTAAGTTTTTTACGTATCTTTTAGTATAAATATATGATATACGGAATCTACTCACAAGATTACTAGAAATACAAACACCGACGAATGGGAAAGCATTCTTTATTGAAAATTTCTCCATTGTGAATCTTTAAACTCAACATCTCTGACTAAATTCAAACTGACATGTTTATTGTTTAACTAAATTCAGTTTCACTTGCATGATTTATGATTTATTTCTGAGAGCAGCGCTCCCAGTGGGAGTGGGGATAAATATAATGGTAAGTATAGTTTTGTAAGGGTGGGTGTATTGGTACGTTGGTAAGTATTATAGTCGTTTTATACGGTATGAAAAAAGTGGGAAGACAAGTCCAAGGAAGTAAATTGGTCTTTTTTCGCTATAAAAACCCCCCCGCCCGCTCCCACTTCAATCAATACCCAACGGGCCACTTCCAATTTTTTGTCCTTTTCTTTCAATCTTTCACTTTCATTCCCTTCATACATCTTTTTCTAGCAACTTTGATGATACTCTCAAACATACATACACTCATTTTCTAAATATATAGTACTACAGTATTAATGTCATCTCCTTTTTGTCATTCAATATATAGAACTACACTACTCTTCCCTACCCAAAAGAAAATATAATTAACCGACTTATTAAGAGCTTCACGGGATCACTGAGTACCACTGCCTCTCTACTGCGCAATAATGAAGGAAGTTGAAGTGGTACAAATTTCAGAAGCAGAGAGCTGTTATTCGTCTTCCTCTTCTTCTTCTTCTTCTTCTTCTTCATTGTCCACTGATTCCATGCACAAATCGGTTTTCGACTCATCTAAGGCATTACTGGAAGAAGAGAAGAAGCAGCCAAGGAAGCGAACGAAGAAACAGAGGACGGCGACTAACAGTGAGAGTATACACAAAATATACAGAGGCGTTAGGATGAGGAGCTGGGGAAAATGGGTATCTGAAATACGTGAACCAAGGAAGAAATCGCGTATTTGGCTTGGTACTTATCCTACAGCAGAAATGGCTGCTAGGGCACATGATGTTGCAGCAGTTAGTATTAAAGGAAATACAGCCATTCTCAACTTTCCCCATCTCATTAACTTCCTGCCTCGTCCTGTTTCCAATGCACCGAGAGATGTTCAAGCTGCTGCAGCTAAAGCAGCTTCAATGGCAGACTTATCCTCATCTTGTGTTCCATCATCGTCTTCGTCTTCAACCTCATCAACAACAACAACATCATCGGGATCTGAAGAACTCTGCGAGATTATTGAGTTACCTAATTTAGAGGAAAATAATTACGACCCGAAAACTGAGTTGAGGTTGAGTGACTCAGTTGAAGGGTTGTTGTACTCGCCATGGTGGAGCACAACAACAACAACAACTGATGGTACAGATTTTTGTGGTTATTTTCTGGAGCAGTATGCAGCAGCAGCAGCAGGGGAAAGTTTTACATCTTGCAGCTTTGAGACACTGAAATGGGCTTGTCAAAGCTGATAACAATGGAACTTTTTGGACCAAGAGAACTGTGGGCTTTTGCTTTGCTCTGTTTTTCTTTTTGTCTTTTACTTTCTGGTTCTTTTGAATATCTGTGGGATATTAGTAGTTACTCCTACTGTTTTAGTAAATATACTTAAATATATCAGTTTAGTTGTCCATAAATATAAACTTTATTTACTCTTTTCTTATTGAATATAGAAGAAATGTGTTTTAACACTGTCCTACTTGATTAAGCTTACAAGTGTAATGGCCAAAAAGTTGATTTTTCCAAGAGTGATGCATGATTAAGCTTACAAGTGTAATGGCCAAAAAGTTGATTTTTCCAAGAGTGATGCATAGGCCTACTGAAAACCTCTCGCTTTTTACTTTGATTCGACGTAAATTACCCAAATTTTACGAAGAAGAAGTTGACTTAATTACGAAACTTGACAGTGGTAAAGTCTAAAAGAGAAGAAGAAAACTTACACACCATATAATCAAAGGTCGTGTAAATCCAAATTATGATGATTATGAGTTAAGATAATGCAAGCTCATTGTGTCGAAACTAGGCAAAGACTACGTAAAATTTAGGCCTTCACTGATATAAAATATGGTTAATTCATTCATCATTTTTCCATTCTTGTTTGTCTATTCCCCTTCCCACAAACGACAGTATGATGAAGCCTTAACCTTCATCTTATTATAAGGGTCTATTACATGTCATCTTATTCTGTATTTTATTGTGCTGTTTTTACAACTTGAACTCTTAACCTTATAATAACACACAATAACTTTATGGGTTATGTCAAGACTCTCTTTTCTGATCAAGCCTCCTTCCTTTCTCAAATTCAACCTTTATCTTTGACAGTTACAATAAATAAAACTTCAAACCACATTGGATAGGGGCAACAAATTCCGCAAAGACAAAAAAAAAGTACTCTGCTATTTCTTCCCATGTACCTAAATTTTATTGGGTCAAGTAGTTAGCCGGACTTGCTCTTTCGAAACACTTATTTATTCGATAAATAGTTATGGTGCATGAAAACTGATGAAAAAAAGTGGATATAAGTCTCCAAACTTAGATCATGAAAGATATGAGTAGAGTAAAATTCTAGGAGTTGCCTCAAGTTAAAAAAATTTTGGGGTCTTCCAAGGACAATTATACTTGAGGTAAAATGTCATGTTCGAAGTTCCAAGTTGCAAGTCATTTCCCCCTTTTTATCCTTTGGGCACCATAGTCCATAGATTAGACTAAATGGATGACAACTTTTAATGGAAAACATTTAAATATAACTTATGCTCGTGGGTTTTGTTTTAAACAATTAGTGATTTGGTGGTAATCAAAAAATTTCAATGACTTGATGAGATAATAAAAAGGTCTTAAGTGGGCAATCATTATGCATCCTTGGCCATTGTTATTTGCATCCACGTATTGCTTGGAGCTTTTGTTATCTTATATTTGATTGAAATCGACATTCTTTAAATTAGTTATTTGGATTATACATGCTTCTTCCTAATTCGTGCATTTTCCTCCTTTTTGTCTTGTCCCTACTTTAATAAATTGGATGTCAATAATGCCACCCATCTATGCATTAATCTCTCTCAGTTTCTTCCACTTTGTAATTATGCTTCGTACGCGCTTCAAATTATTCAAATGTCTGAGCAGTAGAGATAAGTATCTCTAAGTAAATAAATGTAATGGAGGTTGGTTTCAATATTATCCACAGTATTGTGAAGAAAAAGTCTTGTTTTTGTCCTTGACATTTAATGGTCATTTAACTGAGGTCCAACTTGAGAATAAATATAAATTTAATAAAAAGTTTGGTAAATTTGAGCTCCTTATTTGAAAAATTCACTCAACTATGAAGTTTAGTAGTTTTCACTCTATATATGTGCTAATAAGACAAAGTAATGGAGATTCTATGCCTTAGAGTGAATCAGTAACAACACACTATTAGTGGAATGAGGGATCAAGATACGAATAGGGATGGAATGAGTAACAACATACTATTAGTGGAATGAGGGATCAAGATACAGATAGAGGTGGAATGATCTATCAGTCATTGGTTGATCTTCTCTTGAACCAGTCACGGATCTTATTATAAATCAATCGGGAGAGTCCAACCCAAAAGACTAGTCTAATAGGTGGGAGAACTCATTTGACTTATAATCTCCTTACCAAATGGGAGAGCCCAACCCAAACCAGTCGCAGATCTTGTTATAAATCAAACGGGAGAGCCCAACCCAAAAGACTTGAACCAGTCACGGATCTTGTTATAAATCAAACGGGAGAGCTCAACCCAAAAGACTAGTCTAATAGGTGGGAGAACCCATTTGGGGTATAATCCCTTAGCATTTTAATATTTTTTTTTAATGTAGGACAATTGGTTCATAACAATCGCTTCCGCTTGAGAACCAACGACCTCGTTGGTCACGGCTGGCATTCCTCTTAGGTCCAAGCCACCACTCCGAGTCGTGGCTCCACGCGTGGATCGATCCTCGTTGGTCACGGTTGACACCCCTCTTGGGTCCAGGCCACCACTACTGGCATGCCTCCACTTGAGAACCAATGACCTCGTTGGTCACGGCTGAGCCTAGTTGGTCACGGCTGGCATCCCTCTTAGGTCTAGGCCACCATTCCGGATCGTGGCTCCACGCTTGGATCGATCCTCGTTGGTCA
>NC_061113.1:267135352-267180891 GCF_002878395.1 Capsicum annuum
ACACGTGGATCGATCCTCGTTGCTGTCACGGCTATGCCCAGTTGGTCACGGGCTGGTACCCCTCTTGGGTCTAGACCACCACTACTGGCATACAGGACACCACTTCGAGTCATAGCCCAACGCGCGGCTCCCCACACGTAGATCGATCCTCATTGGTGTCACGGTTGAGCCCAATTGGTCACGACTGGCATCCCTCTTAGGTCCAGGTCACCACTCCGAGTCGTGGCTCCACGCGTGGATCGATCCTCATTGGTCACGGCTGGCACCCCTCTTGGGGCCAAGCCACCACTACTGGCATACATGACACCACTCCGAGTCACGGCCCAACGCGCGGCTCCCCACACGTGGATCGATTCTCGTTGCTGTCACGGCTATGCCTAGTTGGTCACGGGCTGGTACCCCTCTTAGGTCTAGACCATCACTACTGGCATACAGGACACCACTTCAAGTCGTGACTCCACGCGTGGATCGATCCTCGTTGGTCACGATTGGCACCCCTCTTGGTCCAAGCCACCACTATTGGCATACAGGACACCACTCCGAGTCACAGCCCAACGCGCGGCTCCCCACACGTGGATCGATCCTCGTTGGTGTCACGGCTATGCCCAGTTGGTCACAGACTGGTACCCGTTGAGCCCAATTGGTCATGGCTGGCATCCCTCTTAGGTCCAGGTCACCACTCTAAGTCGTGGCTCCACGCGTGGATCGATCCTCGTTGGTCACGACTGGCACCCCTCTTGGTCCAAGCCACCACTACTGGCATACATGACACAACTCCGAGTCACAGTCCAACGCGCGGCTCCCCACACGTGGATCGATCCTCGGTGTCACGGCTATGCCCAGTTGGTCACAGACTGGTACCCTTCTTGGGTCCAGGCCACCACTCCTGGGCGCGCAGGCCATCACTCTGAGTCACGGCCTAACGCGTGGGACTCTCAACGAAAACACCAATGTTATAAACCAAACGGGAGAGCTCAACTCAAAAGACTAGTCTAATAGGTGGGAGAATCTATTTGACTTATAATCCCCTTAGCATTTCTCTATTTCTTCAATGTGGGACAATTGGTTCATAACAAATCTCTCAACTAAGTAGTTTAGGTTCTATTAATTCTATCTCTAGCTGGGGCTCCGATTTGAAAAAATGTGATGCGGGTTAATCGGTCTCTTTCGACCAGTTTAAGTGAGAGGGACAATGTAATTCAACTCGAATGAAGTGAGAGGGCTGAAAGGTAAGCTCAATCTATAGGAGACATTTGAAGTCTACTAATTTGGTCTTAAAGTTCTGTTGATGACAAGGAAAAATATGTGACTATTTACTAACGTTAAAGTGATTACATGAGAAAATAACACAGTATAAAATTGAGCATTTTCTAGTAGTACACGTAATAAATTTGGACATTTTCATTTTATACCGTTATATATTTTTTAATGCGTGAAAAGGGAAGTTTTAAATGTCATTAAAAAAAATAGTAATAAAATAATGTTAACGTGTTTAAGGTTGTCGTGTTAGTCTTCAAAAACAAAACAAAAAAAATATCTAAGAAAGGGCTATGGTATTATAATTGTAACAGTTAATGATGAGATTAGCCTTAGCAGAAAGAATTTAGGACAAAGGGACAAAGAGTAAGCATAGTAAAGCATATAATATAAGATTTATTATCTTAAGTTTATTCAATTTTCAATCAATTAGTCATTCTCCAAACGAATTGCATGCAGTCTGCCTTGTTAAATAATTAAAATATTGATTATCAAAAGCCCTTTTGAAAATGACAATCTATCTAATTGCTCACAATTTATTAACTTTTATTTTCATTTGAATACAGTAATAATATATCTAGTATAATTTATAAATAAAATCAAAAAAATATAGGATATACGAAAATTTTATCTTTATCTTTTTGAAATAGAAAGGCTGTTTGGATACACCTTTAATCAGGGACGGAACCAACTTAGAGTCAGTGATTTATCCGATCCTCTTTTGACAAAAAATTATACTATTTTACATGGTTATTCTTTTTATGTATATAGAGTAGAAGTCAAATTCCTTTTGGTTAGTTTGTGTGTTTACCTATTCAAATTTTGAATTTCCTTAGTGAAAAAATACTGGCTCCGTCACTGCGTAGCTTATTAATTTCCTTTGAATATGATAAAGATGCCATAAGCTACTATTCATATCCTTGACCAATGGACTATCAAACAACGGTGTAAAACTGACGCCATAATTGATCAATTCCAACTTATTTAAGTATTTGTTTTTTATGTATTTATTTATTTACAGCCAGTTAAGAATCTTCCTCTCTAACATGACACCTTTCAATTGATTTCATAAAATTGTATTTATGGTAGTACTAATACTCAATTTTGTTAATTTGGCTACTTGTCTCTTCCCTTTTAACAATTATCGTCACCATAATCATTTATCAATCACTATTTTTTAACTTTTGTCCACTTGCTTTGTGTCTTAAGACTCTTCTACTTCTTAACTACTGCCAATTAATAATTGATTTAACAATTACACTTTCGTATTCTTTTAATTTTTTAATTACACTAGTTAGATTTATTTTTTTTAACCCCAAATAAATTCGCAAATCATATAAGAGATGTAAATCGTATTAGGCAAATCCGTTGTGGCGTGGTGAAGTCGATTGAAAAGGCATTGACGAAAGAATCGATCGCTAGCCTCTCTTGTGAAATATCACCTGCAGCACCAACTCAGTCATCCTTACCGATACACAGGTTAGATTAATTTGTACGATGGTATTGTTTTGGTTAGAAGAAATTTTATCTTCAATAGGATACGTTCTTCACGCCATTGTTTAAATTTGAACAACGATTGTGAATCAACAAGATTTAATGCAATTGACTGATGTCTCCCTCATTTTCTATTTTCTAAGTAGAGGATATGTTGCAGAAAAATGTCCAAAGTGAAACAAATGGTGGTCTCATTAGCAATCTCTCCACATCAGTTAGCTTTTTGAGTTGAGTCTTTTTAATAAAGTATTAGAGTCGAGTCTTAACAATTCACTGTTTACTTGATATTGAACTTCATCTTATATTGTCCACACTTCAACTGTCCAATTATGAACGTGTGGGGTGTTGGTTCCTACATCGGTTGGGGATGAGGTATTTGACTTTCTTATATTGTATTGTGCATCAATTATAATTTTTGAAGTTGAGTTAGGCAGAAAATTCATTTATTGACGAGCCTTTCTCGTCTTCTTCTCGAGATCTGTTCATATTTTCATCATCACACTACAAGAAAATATTTTGTGGCTAGGCCATGGATACACTTCTCCTCTCATTTGAAATCTTACAAACTTTTTCTCCTTCTCTATCTTTTTGGATTTAAACAAACAACAAAAGAATAATAATTAAAGTGAAATCTAATCACGTTTTAACTCTCATTAACCATTCCCCATGTTGATACGTATAAATTTTTTCAACTACCTTTTTTTTTTTTTTGGTTCTAATCAATTCACGGGAAGTATAACCAATTTCCTGGATTTTCCAGCTCTAGACAATGAGAAAACATTATTGATTTACATTTTAGATTCGATTCTCTCCATATCATTTTAGTACAAGATCTATATCAAACAATAGCACTTACTTTGAAGTTTGAAGGAAATAAAAAATGATTTTATAAATAAAACAATTCAATATGTAGAATCAAATTTCTGATTCCAGAGTACTTTTTCAGCTCCTTTTCGTTTCTATAAAATAAAATATATATGACATTACGACTAGTGCGAGGAATATGAAGTATTTTAGGCCAAAACATTGGTCGTACTAATCACAAGATGGCATCAATTTTATGCCAAAAACTTATTGAAACAAAATATTCCAAAAAAAGAAAGGCCAAAAAAAAAGAGAGGAACAGAAGAACGGCTGATGATGTCTCACTAGTTTAGATATGATGAGATAATCGTCTACCTTAGTTTTTGGCTTTCTTAATACTTCTGGACTCTGGTAATTATGTTTGGCTATAAATATAAAATAGGAAGAAATTGTAAGATTTGCCCCCATACATTCTTTCAAGCCATGGAGTAAGTTTTCATTGCTATGGTAGTGTAGATGATGAAAACGAAAAATCCAGTGATAATCCGTTTTGTTAGTGGTGGTACCCACATTGAAGTCCAACTAATTCGAATTCGGGCCTAAGACCCATTCGGGGGTAACACTCCCGTGTCCCTACCAAGGATTTTCATACCAAGGCTCCAACTCAAACATCTGATTTTCATATTCACTGGTCTGCATCACATCCTTTGGTTTGGTGATGGTGTTCTTTTTTTATTCCTCTCCTTTTTAATCTTTTGCTTACTATTCTCCAATTTATTTGTTCTAGTTGAATCCAACATGAACTGGGGACTAATATTGGGCGTATATTTGTATGAAAAGTATAACAAAGGATAAATATAAATTATTTTCGATAGTGTACACAAACAAACTCAAGAGTGTGTATTTTGCTATCCTTGTCCCTTTCCCTATCTTCAAAGCCGCTAACTCCGGGACATGGGGCATTTCAACAAGAAAGTCCTTGTCTTTAATCGAACTCAATAAAGATAAGAGGACACTGGCCAATTCAATTAACTAAGGGAACTCATAAAGAAAAGAACTTGTTCCTTATCAGAATAGGTAGCAACAGTACTACCTATGATTTGTCATGATCTCTAAACAGTATAAATAAAAGCTGGAATTTGAACAGAGGCCAGTCGAAATCAGGACAGAGAACAACAGACCAGATCCAGAGCACGTACGGCAGAACATCCTTTTATCCAAAGTTCTATGTATCTCTGTGTTTGATAACTTTTCCTGTTTACACCAAACTATTGGTGAGCTGTTATCATCATACAAAAGCTTGGTGCTTTCTTTTCTTCTTTTTGTATTAATGTAGTACTACTAATTTAACATGTCGTGCAGGTGGCTTCCACAGCGCCATGGACATTTTGCTTGTGAGACATGGATAAGATTTCTTGTCAACAGTATATGACTTGAAAGGAAAATTTAGGTCATCCATTTGACCTACTGTAATAGTTCTTTATCTCAACAAGTGACTTTTTGTTGAAGAAAATTGGATTGAAGAAGAATGATAACTTTCTAGGATACTAACAATTAGCTAAGTGATCATAGGAGAATTTAACATAACCAACGTAAAAAGGGACAAATTTTAATATAGTATCAAGCAATGTTTTCACTCGAAAAGAAAAAAGAGCAATGCTCTCACTTAAATTTTACCATTTCTATCACTGCAAAAATGCAAACTACACCTTTTGGCCTCACACTCATGCCAAAGCCTATCCTCATAAAGTATTATAAAATTGGAACAGTATGAAAACACTGGCTATTGTAAATATAAACTCATCAACTAGTTACCTCTATGTTGCTAATTTATTCCAATTATTCGAAATTTACCATCATACTGCTGGACTTCTGTGCAACAGTACTCAGGCATGTAATCAATCCCTTCTTCAACAGTTTAGGGTCCATAACCTATTTAACATCAAAATAAAAGAATTATTAGTTCAAAAAGCTCACTCATTCAGATGCATCTAAGATCATCTTATCGGCCTCTATGGTAGAATACCTGAATTGTCCATTGGGTTCCCAACAACTACAGGTTCAGGCACCTTGATCTCAGTGACCACAGCATCTGATGTCAGAAAGGTCCTTGCAACTGAAGCTGCATGCTCCAAGCAGCATCTTACCACCTAATTTCCACAAAACATGCAGCCTTAGTTTTCATATTGATAACAGAACCAGAAACAACACGAAAACAGCACAAGCAAAACCTTTAGGATTGAAAATAAGCATACCCTGGAAGTCATTTACCGATGAATCTCAAAAACAAGGAGAAAACAAGTTGATATTTGAATGCTCACAAAACAAGCCACCCTTTGTGTTAAAATTTTTAACATTGAGAAAGAAAATGAGAATATGGATCTCCTAGAAGCTATTTACTGCTGAATTACAAAAACAAAGATGAAAAAGAATAGATATTTGATTGTCGACATTTCTTACTTTTGTGAAGTCTAAAGGCGAAGAAATGGAAAATGAAACATCAAAACTTTTTTGTAATCGTAACGCACAGTTAATATGAATCAGATTTATCAGGTATGTGCCTTAACAGCGATAAAAGATCAAATATGTATAGTTTAAAAGTAACAAACATTGATACTGACAATGAGGGCCATCCTTCTATTGGTTCATAAAGTAGACATTAGTTTCTAAAGATAACGAGGAGAGATCCTATTCACTGAGAATTCTAAAAACATATTTATTTCTACGATTACTACGAAGTACATGGATGAAATGTATCGGACATGACTTCGCGAACACATAGAAAACAAAAATTGACGGGCGGTAATTTTCTTTCTGATAAGTCATAGCTAGTAGCTACACTCCTTGTAGCTATTGTTGAAATTATATGTCTCTTCAACATTTGTTTCCCTCAAGACTTAGGGATACTTACCTTTGTAGGATCAATTATACCAGCAGCCATTAGATCTTCATAATTTCCAGTGGCGGCATTATAACCATAGTTTGGATTGTCATTGGACAACACCTGAGGATTATAGTAAATCCAGTCAGTGAATCTTTGAACTCTCATACAATGTGCTGACATAAACAGTAAGACCAATTTCAATTTTGTTATACCTTTTCAATTACAACACTTCCACTAACACCAGCATTCTTGGCTATTAACTTCATAGGGTAGCGCAAAGCCCTCTTGACAATATCGGCTCCAATCTGTAATATTCATGAAAACTGATTTAAATGCCATCCTCCTACAGAAAACCAACATTAACATATACAAATACTTATGGTACAACAGTAAAAGGAGTCTTCCTCAATGAACTAAAAATTAATATAACCTTTTGTTCATCATTATCAAGAGTTCCTTTAATGTCTTCAACTTTGGCAGCAAGCCGCAATAAGGTGCATCCACCACCAACTACAATGCCTTCTTCAACAGCTGCCTTTGGTTACCAAAGAGCAATTTCATTACCGCAGTAGGATTATAGTGGTTGACAATCTCAAATTAATAAAATGGCTAGAATTCTATAGTCACATGAGCTAACCTTCGTTGCATTGAGTGCATCCTCTACTCTCAATTTCTTTTCTTTGAGTTCTGTTTCAGTTTGTGCACCAACCTGATATTTCACAATCCCAGATTACAGCAAGAATTATGTACGTCACATTACAACAACGAAAAAGACATCATCCTAAAATAAGTGCATCATCAATTAACCTGAATTACGGCAACGCCCCCAGAGAGTTTCGCAATTCTCCCACTCAGTTTTTCCTTCTCATAGTCTTGTTCAGTTGACTGCACAGACAACGCAACATCGCAGACTTGTGACAAGTGCAATTAATTGATCGCATGAAAAAATATAAGACAAAGTTTTACCTCAAGAAGTCTTTTAATTTGGCCAATTTGTTTGCTTACTGCATCCTGTGTACTACCATCACCAACAATTGTTGTTGACTCCTTTGCTAAAACCACTTTGGCAGCATTCCCTAAGACCTCACTTCCAGCCTTCTCCAGGTATAAACCAACTTCCTCTCGGATGACAGTACCTGAATGCATATTGCAAAAATAAAATTACTATACAAGTAAACATAGCTTTCATTGAACACTGAGATAACTTAATTATGGACAAACCTCCAGTAAGAACAGCAATGTCATCAAGATATTGCCTTTTTCGATCTCCATAACCAGGAGCTTTGAGAGCAGCAATTTTCAATGCTCCTCTTAATTTGTTCACAACCAGTGTGGCTAGAGCTTCCTGCTCTATGTCTTCAGCGATAACCACTATCGGATTTCCACTCTTGATTGCTTCTTCCAAAACATTGACTAAATCCCTTGCATTTTTTATCTTCTTGTCCACCAGAAGCAGCTGAATTTTTTGAAAACTATTTGTCAGCAACACATTCTTTAGCATATCCAGGAAGAATTGAATGAGGATAGCATGCAGACAAGACATCATGGTACATCATACCTTGCAGTTTTCGTATTCAGCTACCATCCTCTCATTGTCTGTTACAAAGTATGGGGAGAAATAGCCACGGTCAAATTGCATGCCTTCCACGACATATAAGTTGTTCGCAGAACCCCGTCCTTCCTCAAGAGTAACTACACCTTTCCTACCCACTTTACTCAAGGCTTCTGCTATCATATTTCCTACTTCATAGTTGTTTCCTGCACTAACTGCAGCTACATCTGCTAATTCACTGTCCTCGACCTAAAAAGTTGCCAGCAAGGAATTCAAGAGCAGCTTTAAAATATAATAATTGTTGTTCCGAATCAAGTAAAGCTTAGGAAAATTGAAGCAATTGTCCTCAATCATCATGTAAAATTCAACATAGAATTTTGTAATTTTTTCACCTCTTTTGAAATTTTCTTTAGCTCAGAAACCAGGGCTTTGGTCGTCCTCTCGATGCCCCTGGAAATCTGAATAGGGTTCGCACCAGCTGCAACAACCTGAATAACCAAAATTGCGGAAGCTATATCAATCCCTAACACCATCAAAGCCTTAAATAGCTTGCAAAATTGAAAGCAACTTCTTACGAACCTTAACACCCTCAGCTATGATCCCCTGTGCT
The DNA here is from genome assembly GCF_002878395.1 of Capsicum annuum. NCBI lineage: Eukaryota > Viridiplantae > Streptophyta > Magnoliopsida > Solanales > Solanaceae > Capsicum > Capsicum annuum. The sequence continues at coordinate 267,143,954 of NC_061113.1, forward strand.
AAAACAACAGATGTAGTAGTTCCATCCCCAGCTAAGTCATTTGTTTTTGAAGCAGCTTGTCTCACCACACTTGCACCAATATTCTCAACAGGGTCTTCTAGTTCAACCTATTGAGCAATTCAAAGCATACATAACAACATACTTATTTCTGCATAGTTCAACCATACAGCATTCTAAGTGTAACAATATCCACTAAAGGAGTACAGCATTTAAAAATGAGTTTATGAATAATATAACGAATAAATCACAAAGACCAACTCCGGTTCTGATCACGGTAAATACAACATACTACCTCCGTTCATTTTTACTGGTCACATTCACTTTGCGAAAGTTAATTTGAATAACCTTCAAAGTTAAAATGAAGTAGATTAATTTAATGCTTTAAATTTAAAATTTAGATATTCAAGAACTATACAAAAATGTTGTAAGTTGCAGTCCTTCTCATATTAATATGATGAAAAAAGTATCTTAAAATATTGGTCCAAATTCAAGCAGTTTGACTCTCGAGAAGTGAAAGGTGACGAGTAAAAATGAAGGGAGGGAGTATTTCTCAACAACTAGTCACAACAAATGCATATCATTTGACAGTTAAGTGCCAAAAGAAAACCAGATACAGAGCTTTTGGAAGGTTTACCTCTCTGGCAACAGTAACACCATCATTTACAATTTTCGGAGGGCCATATTTGCTCTCAAGAACCACATTTCTTCCTTTTGGACCAAGAGTAACACCTACTAGATCTGCAAGCTTGTTAACACCTGCCTGAATTTTGAAGGCCAAGGAAAAACGAGAATTAACCGGGTAGACAAAAGGATGAGCCCATACAAAAGAAATCAATTAAGAATTCCTATCAAGCTTACTTGCAGCTTCTTAATGGCAGAACCATCCTGATTGAAGTGTAACTCCTTGGCCATAGACTTGATCTTGGAATCATATCTCTTCTTTAAAGCTTTATTCTTTCCCCTGCCCCCAAATGAAGTCAAAGATATCCCAGAGAATGAAGATAAAGTTTCAGAAGAATTGATGAATTTCTTATCCACTGACTGGCTTGTGGAAGCAATCGAACACACTGAGGTAAACGTGGTAGCCATGCTCCGCAAAAGACCTGCAGCATAGGGCATCATTGCCACAGAAAAGCGTTTTAAAAAAGAGTCCAATTGGTAGAAATCGAACACACTGAAGGTCTGAGTGTTCAAACACAAGCACATATAGGATTACCTTGAAGGTACTATTGATACCGTGCCATCACATATCGGTAGGTCACATTTGGAAAGCTTGACAATTGGGAATTGGTAGAAACAAGAGCATAGATTATGAACACGTAAAGAGATGCAAGCAGACAGGCGTCAACTCAAAAATCTAAGGCATGGAGCATGGATGGTTGGGCTTATGTTCAGCTAGATTCATCCTACAGCCTTTAGGAATACATTAAGGTGTAATGCAGAAGAGCCTTTGAAAGTAACACAAGCTTATGAAAAACTCATGCAGCAGACCTTTGAAGGGATGTAGCATAACTTTGAATAAAATTACAAAAAGAAACAAAAAAGTACGAAATGGTGTGCGGGTCTCATCGAAATGCTCAATCCACGAGCAAAACTCTCTAGGTAGCGTGTACAAAATAATCATTACTGGTTTAACAAGTATTATACTTCAAGGAGTCCCCACAAATATAAAGAGAGCTAGCTAATAAACTGAAGTTATGGACAGTTGAAATCCTAATAGTTATCAGAAATTGTGTTTGTTTCTCAAGTTTCTTTGTGAATAGGATTACAGACTTAATTAAACCGATAGGAAGAACATCAAAAGTGAGAAAACATCCTCTGCAGAATTACTAGTTAAAAAAAAAAAAAAAAAACAGACTAATTTGGGAAAAGCAATGTAGCTAGTTTCAATGTTTAAACAGACAATGCATCTGTATAGTTTTCAGAAATAAGAGAAAAATTAAGTTTCAAAAGAAGCATAATTTAGGGGAAAATATATAACAAATGGGGCACGTGAACGTGTAGTCTCTTTGTAAAATTAGGTATTCATAGTTTCTAAAATTAGTATAATATTATGTATTGGCATACACGCTACAGGCCTACAAGAAGGCTAAATAATGCACTTAGTTGAATGTTTTGAGGCTAAATAGTGCTTACTTTTAGCGGTGCAATTATGTTCTAGAAGTCCTCAATTTGCCTATACTTCAGACAATAGTGGATAAATTTATTGAGTTAACTCGACTCGCAGTTGGAAGTCAATGGATTGCTATATTGAAACAGAACAGGAATGCACTGTCCATTAATGTTTGCAAATAGAAAATTGGAATAGGAAAGGAAGAGGAAGAATACCTGAGCTCGCCGCTAGCAAAGTGAGTGAATGTGGAAATGGTTGAGAGCTGATGGGGAAGAAGATAAGGCTTCCTTCACTGCAAAATCCAAGTGATAAAGAATTTTCTAGAACTTCCAATAATTGGGCCCCGTGGTCATGACAATAATAAACTTTTAAAATTGAATTTGTGTTTCACCATTAATAATTAGGGGAACAGAATATATTTAGCAATTATTAGATATGAAATTACAACTTATAGCATAATTTTTATTTTTTCAAATTGTAGCAAATCTTATAAAAAAATAAAAATATTTTTTATTTTTTTAAATACAAAAAAGTAATTATTGAAAAGAAAATAAAGATTTTAATACAATTAATATGCAATAATTCTTTCCTTAAATACAGTTATCCTTAATTATTGATACTAATCCATCCCAAATCCCTCTAATCGTTTTTTCTTTCTCCTATTTTAATGCTTCCATTAAGATTTTTCATCTTCATACACTACCTTCTTTTTATACATCATTTAGTTGTTCCAATCACAAACACTTTAATGAACAAGCACAACCAATATGTCTCCAGAGGAGCACTACTTGATTAATAAGACTTTAACTCCCATCTCCTTAATTGTTTTTGATTGAAGCGCAGTAAGAATTGTATACATAGATATAAATATTGTATTTTAATATTTTTTGATACTCATTATTGTTGTCTTTCTATGATTATTGGTATGAACAAAGTTTAGTTTTTGTATTTAAGCAGTTTTTTATTCGGTGTTATGCTAATTTAACAATTATTTTGTATATCACATCGTTGAATGAATTGGATATCAATTAAGTTTTTGTCAATCAGATTTACTGCAAATTTTCATTACAAATCGTGATTATTATTTTCAGTATGAAAGATGACAGTGTTCATTAAATCTTAATTTAATACAAAAATAGATGAGATAGAATCTTGATTCAAAGAGAGACGCATATAGTATATGGAATGAGTATATAAATTGGTGTCGCCTAAATTTAATATCGCAATCCACAAATATCAATTTATATATCTATTTCATACAAGTGTGACATGTAAGAAAACACTTTAGAAACCGGTTTCATTCAATTTATAATCTTAAGTATATCTTCTTAATTGAATATCACAATCACATTTTACTTATTTCATATAAATATAACATGTAAGAAACTATTTTATAGACCTTGAATGTAATATTGATATTATACAGGTTTCATACATGAATTTCAAAAATACAAGTTTGTATATTTATTTCATGCACTAAAATAAATAAGGAAAAAAGTACAAATATATCCTTGAACTTTGATAAATGGTACAAATATACCTTCCGTTATACTTTGGGTACAAATATACCCTTACCGTTAATGAAAAGGTACAAATATACCCTTATCACTAACGGCGGGACACGTTTCACGATCGTGTTCCTCCATTAGTGATAATGATATATTTATACCATTTATCAAAGTTCGAGGGTATATTTGTACCTTTTCCATTTTTATAATTTACTTTCTCCATTCCATATTCGGATCATTTTATTAAAAATAATTATTTTATATTAATTGTCCATTATACTAAATCAAAAAAAGCATTGATTAAATTATAAGTCATTTATGTATTAAAAAATTAATAATATTTAATAAAAATTAATTATATATTTTTATTTTTTAATAAATAAGTAAATATATATGTATATATATATAATTTTACAAATATTAATTAATTCGATAAATTAATAATAGTAATAACTAACTATTATTTGATGACGATATTTTCACTTCAAACATGAGTCTGTTTTTGTAAAAAATGGGACGAATAGAGTATTCTTGTAAGGGCATGAAAACAATAAACATGATAAATTAATGGATCAAATTGAGTAATCTTTGTGTGGTTTAGTTATATTAATGGATCTAATTGAGTAATCTTTGTATGGTTTAGTTATATTAATGGATCTAATTGAGTAATCTTTGTGTGGTTTAATCTATAAGGATATTAAATGATAATTAAATCATGCAAAGATTACTCAATTCGATCCATTAATTTATCATGTTTATTTTTTTTCATGCCCTTACAAGAGTACTCTATTTGTCAAATTTTACAAAAAACAGACTCATGTTTGAAGTGAAAATATTGTCATCAAAGAATAGTTAGTTATTACTATTATTAATTTATTGAATTAATTAATTTTTGTAAAATTATATATATATATATATATATATATATATTAAAAATAAAAATATATAATTTATTTTAATTAAATATTATTATTTTTTTAATACATAAATGACTTATAATAATTAATTAGGTATAATATAGTAAAATCATGAAGCAAGTAGCCGATGAAGCAGGCAGGGTTAGCAAGCTTGCTGACGGAGAGTTGTCTGCTTCCGTGGCTTCTCCCTTTTAAAAATTTCTTGAAAACTTTATAAACAAATGTGAAGACTTTCAGAATGAATTAACTAAAAGGATAATATAATTTAAATTTAATCAATGCTTTTTTGATTTAGTATAATAGACAATTAATATAAAATAATTATTTTTAATAAAATGATCAATTAGTATGAAACAGAGAAAGTAAATTATAAAAATGAAAAAGGTACAAATATACCCTCAAACTTTGATAAATGATACAAATATACCCTTATCACTAATGGAGGAACACGATCGTGACACGTGTCTCCCCGTTAGTGATAAGGGAATATTTGTACCTTTTCATTAACGGTAAGGGTATATTTGTACCCAAAATATGACGGAGGGTATATTTGTACCATTTATCAAAGTTCGAGGGTATATTAGTACCTTTGCCCAATAAATAACAACGTATAATATTTGGTGAAAGTCGATTTTTATACCAACTTTTACAGTCATTATACTTATTTCATACTGATTTTATATAGAATTCATACACGAAACAGTTTAATAAGTATATACAAGATAGTTTTCACTATATTATTCTTATGAAATATTACAATCTATATTTAAATCATTATTTATATTGTTACCAACACAAGTTGATTGTTCAATGTTTTTTGTCTAATATTCATTGACATATCTTTTATTGTTATATACAATGAGTATTTAATAAAGAAATTGACAATACTACTTATATCATATTATTTTTAAAGAACAAAAGAAAAAAATAGAAGAAAGAGAATTTTTGATGAAGGAGAATAAATTGTTGGTTGAATAATGATTCACAATGGAACAAATCGCTAGTTGTATATTCTAGGATTTCTACGAGAAGGAGTAGAATCGAATTTTGGTTTAGACATGATTCACAATGGAGAATGAGAAAAAAATAAATATATCAATTTTATGTTTTTCGGAAAGAAGCTGAATAATATTTTAAACCCACTTTGTTTCAACAAAGAAGACGAATATTATATGAAACCCACTTTTTTTCAATCTTGTATTTTCAAATGGAAGAATATGAATATTATATGAGTAAGTTAATGGAATCAGAATTTTCAATAAATTTTTGAAAGGTTGATATTAGAATGAAGAAAGAGAATATATATTTATCATAATTATCAATACACAATTTAAGGGGAATATTGATTACAACCCTATAAATATGGAATATATAATTAAAAATAAAATTTGAAAATATAATTAAAATAATATATCTTTTAATAAGTTGCTATAGCTTGTAACTAAATTGTTGTTAATGCAATTATCTGAAAGTGTTGCTAAAATTTATTATTTTAGATCTAATAATACTATTGGGGATAATTTTCCCAAATAATTAATAGAATTAAGAGAAAAAAAAAAGTAAAACTTACTTATTTTAAAATTTCTTAAAAATAATTTTGAAATCAAAACTTTTCTATTTTTACTAAAGTAGTAAAATATTTTTTTTGGAGAAAAGCAAAAAATGTCATGATCAAACACCTACTTAAACTACAAACTTCAGGGGCGTTATGAACACTTTAATACTTCAATTTATTTTATTACAAAATTTTTAAAAATAAATAATTTTAAGTCTTCTAAAATATGTCAAATAAATTGCAAAAGAAACATTTGTACTCCTTGATTTCATTTTTAGTTATTCTTTAAAATAATAAATGAGTTAAAATCGTTTACACCCCTGAACTTTGCTGTAAAAATCAAATATCCCCTCAACTTTGAAAAATAATCATTCTCCCTCCTTTTACCTATTTAATTATTTAAAATATCTATTTTACCCTTATATTTATACCAACATTTGTATCTCTTTTAAAAAAAAAAAAATCATTTTTTAATCTATATAACATATTTCTATAAAAGTTAAAAATTATTTTTAGGATAAAAAAATAAAAGTAAGAAATATTAATTGAGTATATAATTTAATGACAAACTATAATATTATAAATGAGCAAAATAGTAAATATTAATTTTATTAAAAATCAAAACTCTAATATATATCTATACGTGAAAATAATAGGTAATTATAATTTTATAAATATATTTTAATGCAGGTATACAAAATAATTAATAATCGAGGGTTTTTCGAAAACAATCTCTCTACCTCTCCGAGGTAGTGGTAAGGTTTGTATACCCCTACTCTCCACAGACCTCATTTAAAAAATTTCACTAGATATGATGTTGTTGTAGATGTATATTTGTTACAAATCAAATGATTGTTGTTGATAAATTTTAAATTATAATTTAGAAAATAATTTATATTAACAACCAAAACTCGTTTATCTATATAAACATTAAAGAATAAGAGAAAATCAAAATATGCATCTATATACATAATTACATACTCACATACATACTTAATACATATAATATAAAAAAATTGTAATTAATTATAAAAGAAGTTACTAATAATGTTAAAAGGTGGGCTTGAGAATTTGTATACCTACATTGAAATATATTTATAAAATTATAATTACCTATTAATTTTACGTAAAAATATATATATATTAGAGTTTTGATTTTTAATAAATTAATTTTTACTATTTTGCCCATTTATTTTATTATAATTTGTCATTAAATTATATACTCAATTAATATTTCTTACTTTATTTTTTTATTAACTTTTATAGAAAATATGTTATATAGATTGAAAATTAGATTTTTTTTTATAATTTTTTTTTTAAAAAGAGATACAAATGTTGATATTAATATAAGAATAAAATAGGTATTTTAAAAAATCAAATAGGAAAAAAAAGAGAGAATGATTATTGTACAACTAACTCTCTCTAAGTAAGAGCTCGCCCTGACTTATTAGTCTTATTGAAGTCGATAGGGATAAGAGAATAGGACAGTGCTTCTCTTGTGAGCGACTCCGAAGTGGGCTCCTTTTTCACTTGACTATTTCTCTTTTTTAGGAGGGAGAAACTGAATCCACCTAAAAGCAAAGGGTAGTCTGAAAGTATTCAAAGGTTGATAAAAAGAGACGTGTACTACGAGACCACCAAGATTCTGATAAAAAGAGACGTGTACTACGAGACCATCAAGATTGATAGGCAATCCGACCAAAAGGGACAAGTTTTCTTATAGGATCCACCCTGCCAACAAAAAAAAAGAATTCCTTCAAAGTTGAGGAGGGTTTAATTTTTACAATAAAATTTGTGGTGTAAATGATTTTAACCCAATAATAAATAGACTGATAATTTTACTAAAAATAGCCTTGTTTGATTTTAGGTTATAGTTTCGAGAGTTTTACTAGTATAACTAGCAGTATAGTGTGAAACTGTTGTCTTTAGTATTTTTTTTTTTTTAATTAGGTGAATATTTTAGTCAAGGTGATTTTAAATATGCAAAGGATTTGGTAAATATGTAAATTTGGATAAAATATATATAAACCTAGTACATAATCCATCTATGCAAACATATTGTATCATTAAGAATAAAGAAAATTCATGCAATACGAGATTTAGTGTGACTTGCAATACATAATTTTTGACTTTCAATATAATATACTCTCTGCAATTCAATTTTATGTGGATTAAATTTGGCAAGATAAAAAATCTATTCGCATTTCAAATTTATGTTGATTAAATTTAATAAGATCAAAAATCCACTCAATTTCAACGGAATAAAAAAAAAAATTGTGAACTAGAATATAATCTGAGCGAAACATATCCATGCATAATAAATTCAAAATGAGCCATAAATCCAATTTGGAAAATTAAATCAATAGAAAATTGTAAATTAAACCTAACACAGCCATAATCCTTGAAATTAAGCAAGCTAAAACAACAAACCTAAAATAAAATATTCTTAATAGAAATATAAAAAGACAATAACGGAGAGTCATGCTGAAGCAGCAGCCACAGCAACAATAACCGAAACCACCACCGCTAAAATAACAGCCGCAGGAACCGACGAAGCCGCCGCCAACGAGTAAGAGAGCGGAGCCGGCGACGGAGCCACTGAAATTGGCGGTGGTTGTGGTGGAGATTGCGAGATAGGATGGAGTGGAAGAACTTCTATGGATAAACGCTGGCCTTTTTTGCAGTGTTCTGGATCGCCGCTGGTGAAGTAAACCGGGCCGACCCGGTTCAGATTAAAAGTTCTGTTGCCGTCTTTAGCGGAGGAGACCGGATGAGTTCTGTTGCAATGGTAGAATTCCCATTTGTGGACTTTAATGACAGAGTCGTTCCGGTACTCAAAACCTTCATGGGTATCAAAACAGTGTCACATATATGTGTATACTTTGTATAATAAGATACACTGTATACAGTATAATTTCACGAGCAAAATTTGTATGTACTTTGTTTGAAAACCAAAACATATAATAGTACATACTGTAATTTCACAAGCAGAAACAAAAATTCTATGTACTTTTGTGTATTAACAACAACAATAGACCTAGTGTAAACTGTATACTTTGTGTAACAACAAAAGCGTATAATAGCTCATAGTGTAAATTCAGGAGCAAAAATTGTATGTAATTTGTGTAACAATAACAACATACATGGTGTAATTTCACGAGCAGAAATTGTATGTACTTTGTGTAACAACTACAACATACATATTGTAATTTCAACAACGAAAATTGTATGTAGTTTGTGTAAATCCTCCAAAATATGTTGAAAGGTTGTAGCAAAAAAATTAGTGTTGAATAATTTGATTAATATTGAAGCGGGAATGTGGAGGTGGATGCAGTTTATTGACAAAAGGTTATGCATTTTTATGAAAAGAAGTTTACACCTCTTGAGTCACGTTTATTTCCACTTCAACATAGGGAAAAACAAGTGACATCAAGCAAGAAAAACTACAACCCCAACAAGCCAGTACTCACAATACTGAATATAATATAAACCTCCTACGAGTATATAGTGAATTGCTACCTAGCTAATTCATGTAAACGTAAATTAAAACACTCAATTCATAGGAAATCAAGAATTACTATGCATAACACAGAGAGTATAAAATGTAATTGACTTACGGAGTTTATCACCAACGTGAAATTTCTTATTCGAAGCCCAGTGATTATAGAGATCGGTTTCGTTCGCGCTAGGCTCACGCCAACCCACAGCATCACCAACTTTGAATTCCTCAGCAGAAGCAGCAGCAACAACGAAAGATACAATCGTAACCACAATGAAACAAAGAGAAGTGTAGGAGAAAGTTGATCCCATTTTTGTCTTCCTCAAGAATCAATTGATATTGCTAATTGTTGTTAGTGTAGTGAAGCAATGTGGAAAATTCAGAGCTTAAAGAGAATTCTCAGTTTGCTATGTGGTTGAAGCTGTGGTATAATGAAGCTATTTAAGAAAAAAATGAACGTGGGGAGGCAGGGTTAGTGGTATAATGAACGTGGAAGTTGTGTGAGGTCAGGTGAGGGTGGTGGGGCAGGGTTGTAAAGCATTTACTTTATGCTTCAAATTTAGAGCCTCCAAAATTTTATTTCACTTATAATAATATAAAAATTACAAAATACAAAAGACAAATAAATTAAATTTAAACGAAAGAAGCATTATCTACATTTTATTAAAAATATTTCAGAATTTTTTATTAAAATTTTTATTTATAAATATAGTTTTCATAATAATATTTTATGTACATATATTTAAGATCTCATATTAAAATTTGATTTAGAACACTAATTTTATTGAGACGGATTGCTTAGTCATGCTTTGGGTAAAAGAAGCTAAAAAAAAAAATAAAAAAATAGATAAAAATCTCGGAAAAAAGAAGAAGAAAGGAATGCCCTATTTTTGTTCTTTTAGTTTTTCACGTGTTGAGCGCAAATTTTAACTCACTTTAACTTTAAAATCATTATTTCAAAAGAAGTGTTATTTTATAAATCTAAGATTACAATAGGCAATTATTTCAGGTATATTAGCATCTCGTCATTTTCAATATCACTCAATTCTAAAAAAAACCATTAAACAAATCCTTATATTTATTATTCTTTCAATGAGCGCAAAAAAATTTAAATCGATATTCAATAGTTAAAATAAGGCGAATGAAGTATGTTTTCAGTCTATTAAGCATTAAGTTAGAAAGTTGTGGTACATAATCCCATAAAATTCAATCTTCTATCCTCCGTTTCAATTTGCGCACTTGGTTCAAATTTTCAATGAATTTAGATATAAAATCTTTAAATTTTTGAAATGCTTTTTAGTTAGGTTATAGTCGGAGACAAATAATTTCATGATATGATTTATGTATTCATGTAATGTTAACAAGAAGCATAGAACGAAAATTAGAACTAGTTGTACCACAGCCGAGCCCACATTTATATTTTGACCAAGCGACTAAGGGCCATTGCAAGGGTTCAAAATATAATCATCAATTAGCATCAAGTTTTAAGAGGACAAGCAATATTGTCTAGTGCTTAGAGGACAACCAAATTACATCAAGAACCACTAAAATGGCAAGCAGAAAGCAGCTGAGAAAAGTGAAGGCTATGGAAGTGGCAACACGATCACAAAATTTTTGCAGGGGTTTGCAAAAATTTGGCAGAGCTATATGTCGAATCCCTGTGTGATTTAGACTGGAAACACTTGATGCGGATGATCCAGCACTTATTAGTGCCAACGCGAATACCTGTAGTAACAAAATTAATCAGCAATTGTTGAAAAAACCAACCACTCTTTATTACTATCTTTTTAACACAATGGCAAGTGTTCAGTATGATTGATGGAGGATGTACTCAAATGTCATGAATTTATCTAATTAGGCGCAAGTAACAGAAGGGGAGAGAAGGATAATAAGGATGATAGATTACAAATTTGGGCATATAAGTCGAATAATTAAACACAAGCATGACTAGTATATACTTTCTGATCATATTGCATTTTGTCAAGCAACAAGATCTCAGATATGGCAACCGTAGAGAAGTTTCCATAAATGTGCACAATATTGATATTGATAAAGTACAATATTGATTATTTACTGATCCAGTGCAATTTGAGAGGTGTTTTATTAATTATCGTTTAGCGTGAATATAAAAAGGTGTAATAAGCAAGTAGCAGCAAACGATTTACCTGATCAAAGGCAAAAATAAGCCATCCATGATTTCGAGAAAAAATAATTGGTGATCCTCGTACAAGTCTTGATCCACTGATAAGTAGCTGAAGTATTAAATGAACTGCAACAGCAGCCGAGACGCCAACCAGGTACCTAATCAGTAAATTTAAAATAACTCAGAACTTCTCTGGTCATCCAAGATTTGCAATACTTACAGAAATTATTGAATCACGTACTCTCACTTATTATATGAATTTTACGCGATACATATAAGCATTATTAATCCTTTCTCTTCAGTGTCTCTATCCACAAATTTTACTAAAATTGGAGACCATAAGTTCATGAAAGGAGAATGAACCAAGTAAGCCCAACAAACAATCGCAAGAACCAAAGGCAAGAAGATTCTCCGTACTAGTTTGTATTAGGCCCCGTTTGGCCATGAAAATTACTTTTTTTTCGGAGTTGGAGTAGAGTTGAAGATGAAGTTGTGTTTGGCTATGAATATAAATTAAAGTTATTTTTAAAGTGAAAACACTTTTCCAAATAATTTTCCGGAATTGAAGTTGGAAAATTCATGATCAAACGCAGCGTGTTTTCACTTTTTTCCACTAAAGTGAAATAATTTTTCAGGAAAAAAAGGAAAAGATTTCTATGGCCAAACGGAATGTCCAGACAAACTCTATTCACGGGCCTTTTGTTGTGATTTGTTCATATTACCTAAAAAAGGAACAATGACAACAACACCAAACCAGCGAGTAACCTACACAAATTGTTGGGAGAAATTGTCAACAAGACGATCCCCTAAAGTTCATGGGACTATTACAACACCATGAGCTACAACATTGATATCGATTCAAGATTTGAAGTTTATGAATTTCTACAACAAGGTCAACTCAGCATACAATAACAAGTAGGTTCACGATAGAACATTCATACTGACAGGACAAAAGTTACGGAGTTCATGTAAATAGGAAACGGGTATGGTAAGAGGTGTTTACTCGAAGGAGCGAGAGAAGGACCACTTGGAGTGCCAGGGGAAGTTAATGCCGACGACAGAGATGGTTGCAGTTTGTTCGGCTGTCACCATAAGCGATACCGCTGTGACTGAACTCACAAGACACATTGCACGTAGAACTACTTGCATCACTTCAGCTTTCTTATCAACATTATTTCTGCCCAGTGGCCTGCTCTCGCTCTCCGCGACGCTCAGTTTCATCTCGGGCAGCTGAATTCCGACATCCGGTGGATTATTTACGCCGTTGATCATCTTCTAGCTACACTAATTTCTTTGCTGCTGTTGCTCGATTTCCTTTGTTTTGGAGGGTAGTTATAGCAAGAGAGGTTCTTTTTTGAATTGTAAGAAAGTTGGCAGTGGGGTCAGGGAGTGTGAGAAATGAACACGTGGCGGGTATCGATAGGACAGAGCAGTCAAAGAGCGTCTGTGAATGAACAGTGAAATTGATGTTTTTGTTCTCTTTGACCATAGAATAGCTAAAAGAGGGCACTACACTTCCCAAGTCATTCGACCAATTGGTACAAGAGTAACTGGACTAACTAGCGTAATTAATGACCCATAATCCCGCCACTCCTCCGCCATACTTCTTCATTGTGGTAAAATTTGATAATGCAATATATTTATTACAATAGAAAGGGTTTACTTGATTTTGAAGCATGTTTTAGAAAAAAATAAAACCACCACGCAACAACTAACAACCATGTCCATCACGTTGGCAATAAAAAAATCGTAATCTTTAAAACACTACCAGTAATGAGAAGCCACCAAATTACTTGGCCAAGACAATACTAGCCTAAAATTTTAGAACTCGCAGATTCACAAGACCTTCAATTCATGAAAGTACTTCCCACTCCCAAGATCATGTCACGGGAAAGCATCAGAATTGTCCATTATACACACTAATCGAAATTGACAAAAAGATGCAAGTGAAAGGTAAATTTCTATATCTGCATTACAACCCCTCTTTTTCCAAAAATGTAAAAGGACCAGTCTTTGCTCACATGATACACACCATGAACAAGCATTTGGAGGAGAGATAGAGAGAAGGGAAGGGGAAGCAAGGGAGTAAGAATCACATAGCATGACTCAACTGTAGCTTGGGGTCAATATGCATTCCGGATGGATCAACTTTGATATTTGCCATCATTGAGTAATAATAACATAAAAGCATAGAACAACAAGAACCATTGAAGTTTAGACACCGAACATCAAGTCCACAATTTTAGACACAACAGATCTTGCTGGGGTAGCAACAGATCCAGATGATTGCTTTGCACTGTTGCTGCCATTTTGGAGATAATAAGGCTGCGAGGAGGTTCTAAATGGAGAAGGATCATTATTTTTACTGGACTGAGCATGTGGTAAAGGAATAAATCCTTGCTTGTTGAGCCTATCATCAAGTGCCTGACGCTGTGCTGGATCCACTGGTTTAACCCCAATCATAAGAACTCCATTTATCTGCATACCGTTTTTGTTAAGAGCTTTCAGAGCATCAGCACGATTCTGCACCAAAAAAGTAGACAAAATAAGCCACAGCTTTATGGTCCTGAAATATTTTACCTTCAAGAAGCTGACTATGCATTAATAGAAAGAAAAAATCGCACAGAGAAGAATAAATTCAATGGACAATTTCAAGAAAAAAAAGGGTAAAAAAAGAATAGAGAACATGGTCAACGCAAGTGGCCATACTATTTATTGGCTTCACAGTACAGGTTGAAATCAGTCCAAAGACAACGAAACAAGCTTGGTAAGGTAGCTCACCAGTAGTCCCAGCTACGGAGACCAATAAAGGATAGCAGACTTCTTAAAAGAGGTTAAAATTAAGCTCATAGCCATATTACTTTCAAAAATACAGTTGAGTGACAGCAAATCTGTAGTTGCAGAAGCAAGTATCAAAAGCAAAGAAGCCCTAATCTAGTTCACAGAAATTCACAGAACTTGATGCTGAGTTAACATAGCAAATGGATTCTTTGAAAGTTTTTTGGCATCACTTGAGGAACAGAATTCTCCAGCCAAATATGATGTCAATTTACTATAAGCAGAATTACATCTGGAAAGGGAATGGTTGCTTGGTACAGGATCAGAATCAAGAAAGAACGTAAAATCATGACACTTCTAGGTTATACTTAAAGAGGTATTTCAGTGAAGGATTTGCCACTGTTATCATCCGCAGAAACAAAGCCAATCTATAACTTGAATTTCAGCAAATTTTAAAAACGAATGTCAGCAATTAGCAAAAAAAAATCATACTGATGTCAAAATGAAAAAACAACATCAATATAAATCAGAATCAAACAAAAACTTAAAATCTCTGTCGGAGGGGGGGGGGGGGGGGGGGAGAAAAAAAGGGGGGAGAAAGATAGGGGGGGGGGGGGGGGGGGGGGGGGGGGGGGGGGGGGGTATAGAAAGGTTGGAGAGAATGATAAATGAGTGGGAGAAAAGGGTAGAAGTAAGAGAGTTTAATTCTATGAGTGGTGAGGTTAGCAAAATAATGAAGAAGAAACAGAGACCTTCCCTGGTATACTTCAGTGGTGGCAAGTAAGTGTTAACAGACACTAGACACCGCAGTACCCACACCACATAACTAGCGCAATACAAATTCCAAACAGGCCCTTAAGACGGTATGAATATACAAGCATGCACAACATAATCTGAACATGATGACAAGTTTATAGATATTTGAAATACCTGATAGAGAATGTGCATCCAGTTAGCATCTCTGGGGCCCAGAATGTGCTTCAAAATGACACCACATTTCTCAAATTCCCGTAAAACTGCATTGGTGTCAATTGGGGAAAATCTGCACATAATAATTTTCAAAAAGGTCAAATAAATAATAAAGGGAAGACCAAAAATAAAAAGCAAAATGGCCAGAAAGCTATGAGAAGTGCCGAATTTAGGGTCCCTATACAACAACTGAAAGAGAACGAAAGGAACACGTAGATCATAAAAGTTGTATCCGTAAATCAACTCTGTAAGCTCTTAACCTAGCTTAGACAACTTAAATCGATCCTTGTCTCCCCCCTTTCATGAAAATTCTGTGATGCAAAACGAACAGAAAGTGAAAGCTAGAGGAGAAGAACTAGTTTTCCCTCCAAATCGATACATATATCCTTTGCTCTTATTTTCTGGGTAGACACGAGGAGAAGAGGATACTTCATCAGAAGTAAAGAATCAATTGCAACTAAATTCTTAGAGACTCGAGACATCAACCCCTCTCAATATCACCAGGAAAGGGAAGCGAGACTTGAAACACAAGCAAGAATATATCAATATTCCTCTTATTTTTATAGAGCGGATATCACATGAAAGGATGAAGAAAGCAAGTTATCGCATAAAAATAACGTTCCATTTTGTTCTCTCTGTTCTTTCACATCAATGTTTCTTCCTCTTTTATGGCCTATTAAGGATGGAGCGATATGGTAAGGCCTTCCAAATTCATAGTATTATTTTAACTTGTTCAGATATATTTCAGAAAAATGGATCAGAAATAGAAACCCAAATCACATGCCATGTTAGCCTTTGCTTAGATTCATATTAAATGAGTCAAAACAATTTGAGAGCAGTATGCTAATTTCAAAATCTAAATTTCCCCATTCAGCAGAACTTTAGATAATGACTTGGATAACATCAAAGGACATCCTCAAGACCCTGCCATGGAAAATGACATCATACATCTGATTCTAGGAAAAATAATGGCAACTATAGTGAAGGAGGAAACTTAACAGAAAAACACAATAAAAACGGGTGGTTAGCAACCTACTTGAAAACGCAACAGCTTGAACTAGAAGTTAGCTTAAACAAGCTACCAGGCAAAATGAAAATCATGTGGCATCAAGTAGAGCTAAAGACACAATAAAGAATCATGATTTGACTAGATACTAACCTACTACTCCTACAACTATCAGGAACGTAAGTGGAAAAACAGACGATAAACTATGAAAGATTTAGTCATACCCATAAACTGTGACCCATTCTTCCTCATTGAGGTTCCCCACAGGAAATGTGTTATTCCTGACCTCTGGCCTTGCAACTTCCCTTGGTGGAGGTAAGGTTATCAAAGCACCAGGATGAACGACGCCTTCTACTGGTGAACCTTTTCCCTTGTCATCCTGCTCAGCACTACCACCACTACCCTTCGCGGGTGACCACCACGTCAAACCTGTCAACGGGCTTTGCTGACTCTGTTGCTGCTGCTTACCCATCAACGCATACGAAGTACTTGCCTCAGACTTACTCTTAGGTGTCGAAAACTCCCTCCCTGAAGCTTGCACCGGCGTTCTAGGGTCCGATTTCACTTCAGGCGAAGCAACATAATCAAGAATCCCCGATTCAGGAGAAACATCCGATCGATCCTCAAGAGTAAATACAGGCGGTGGTGGTAGATCTGAAGTAGCAAAATTCTCACGCCATAATGACGAAACAGCTGCTGCCTGTCCTGGAGTATTGAATTTCGACCCTGATTTTCGGGACGATATAGGTGTAGCTAAATCCTGGAAGAACAATGACTGTCTTCCAGTTTTCGGGGTTCTCATTGCCGTACTCATCCTCTTTCTTTCTCAACCCTTAACAACATAATCAAATTCTCAGAAATTCAGCATTAACGCAGGTACGTAAATAACCTAACTGATGGAAAACGAAATACATTCAATTTGTTCTATAGAACTAATAGTACAATATTGCAAAATTCAAATTCAGGTATTCGACTATTTAGACGTAAATTTGTAAGTGCTTGATTAGAAAGTACCTGAATGTATTGGAAGACGAAGGTTTAGGTTGCAGAGCGGGAGAAGGAAAAACCCTAGAATTTGTATACCGTGTGAATTCAAAATAAAGGCGTCAGCTCAACGCCAGCGGTGGATTTCGACAAAATGACTCTCACTGTCCTTATGGTTGAACACTGGATCAATTTTGTGCCAGGGCTTTTTCGTCTTTTAGTAATACCACTTATTACTGGAGTAATTAAGCCAACATGTACTGGGTTTCTTGTCTTGTTTTCGATACGTACGTTTGTAAAGCGATATGGTACAACATCCTTAAAGTGATGAAACCATTAAATAAACCAAATCCCCAAAATACCCCAAAGGCCTTTTCTGGATTTCCACGAGATGTTTGATAATCACTTTAGGTAGGACGCGATTAACCCGAATTCGCCCCAATAGGTCCGAATTTGGAGATAAAGCTCTCTCTATCAAGTAACAAAAATGACTTCTTTATCAATACATCACAAACTTTGATGGTTAAGCTACTCTAGGTGACACTTTTAAATAGTATTAAAAGTAAGTTTAAAATTTTTGAATAAATGTTTCCTCATTTCTCCTAAATTATTGTTTCAGAAATAAAGAATTTCTCAGGTGATTGTCTCAATTGTCATATTTCAACCATTAATAAAGAAGAAAACCCTTTTCAATTTATTTTTGCCCACCCAAAAGAGATAATCATTGCATTTTTCTTTGTAAAATGATGATCTAGTTGACCCCTAGGATTGGGGTTGGACGTTCGGTTTGATTGTTTAATATCGATTTGGTTTATCAATTTTCGAATTGATAAAAATGACATTCGTAACCAAATTGAAATTATTTCGATTTGGTTCGATTTTTACAAATACGGTTCGGTTATTCCGGTTTGAAATATTAAATTAGCTAACTTCTCTTTTTCATAACTGAGCATTTAAAATTGATGAATTTCTTATAAAATTTTTTTTTTTCAAACATGTTTTTCATTTCCAAATATAAATAACTCAACATGGATGAAACGAAATGAAATAATCATAAGCTTAACATAATACATAACGTCATTAATCATTACATATAATATAAACTTGCATAAATAATCTACAAAACAACACAAAACTCATAAAAATAGTCCATGAAATAACATACTTTCTTCATAAATAGTCCATAAAACAGTCCAAAGTCACCAAAATAGTCCATAAAATATTTAAATCACTAAAACAATTCATAAACAGCTTGCGATGTACGCGAATTTGCTGTTAAATGTTAATTGTGAATGTGAATTACTAAATATCATATATATATATATATATATATATATTATTTATTTATAAAATTTGGTTTAATCAATTTTATTTTTTTTAAATCGAAAACCGAACCGAAAAATCGAAATTTTAAAATTACAAATCTAATCTGATCTGAAAAATCGAAAAGCCAAAACCAAAATTAAATTTTGGTTTAGTTTTTTGATTTTTTCGGTTTAAACCAAAATATGCCCACTCCTACCTAGGAGAGTGGGAAAAATGAAACTCCCTTATTAATTTGAGGTCTTGATACATAACTTGAAATTGAAAAACTCCTTCATATGGAATGTTTATCCGGTAAAATATATTTCACATCGAATATTTATATTTAATTAAACAATTTAATTTTAGCAGTTAAAAATTAAAATGAGAATACATGATACATACGTGTCAGAAAGAACGCTATTATTTTGCATGTTATTGATCTGAGATAAACATTGGTCCTAAATTAGTTTTTTATGGTATTTCTTCCTTTCTAGTTCTTGGGTATAACTCTTTCTTGAATCTTACTAATGTGGGATGTTTTGTGCACCTGACCGCAGTTTCTCTTCCTTTATACTTCAGATAAATCGAGCTATCAAATTTCAATTACATAATGAATCGGGCAAAAAATTATAATAGTACTCTTGCAATAAGAGATAATTATAGATGATAAATATTATTAGTAGAATGTGTATTAATTTTTGTGAAATTTAGGTAATACTTCCCCAAAGAATTTTAAGATCACTTGGTAAATGGTTGAGCAAATAAATCAATCTGGCCTTCAATAAACTTTTGTTTTGATCACAATATTCTCTTTCATCATTATAATTATAAATAGCAATTACTAAGGATCGTATCCCACCAACATTTTCGCTTAAGTGGGAAAGAATGCTCTATACTGAAAAATGTCTAGTAAAGCTTTTCTGAAATTAAAAGTTGGCAAATGAAATACTGCCGGCAACATTCACACACAGAGAGAAACTTTATGTAATAATCATCTTATACATTTTAAGTAATCAAAGATAAACTCTTAAAAACTATTTAACTTAAAAGAAGAATTCACGATATTTTTTATCATCAGTACATTTAGGTTGAACACTTGAATGCTGATGTTTCATAACACTACAACCAAGGCTACAGTTAGGTTCGAGCCTTTAAAATGAAAAGAAAATCCCGACAGAAAGCGCTTTCCATTTTACTATATAGGAATCTGAATTAGTCTGACCCCAAAACGAATATCAGAAACCTAATGCTAAACAAACCAATAAGATAAAATTACACTGGTAATTAATTAGTACATGCAGCAAATTAAAGATATTGCATCTCGATCTTTATTAAACTCAAAAGGGAGCAGAGAGTGGTTCCTTAAGCTTAGATTGTTCAGGGGAGTCATCGATTATCGCGGTCGGGCAGGCACATTGGCAGGATGCCTGTATCACCACGTTTGTTTTCACTACTTCCCCAGTGGGATCAGCTTCTTGTAGTGCTGATTCTGCTTCCTCAATTAGCACTAGAGCCTCCTTTAGTTGAACTACTGTCTTCCCTCCCTGTATATGGTACCATTTGCATTTCGACATCCCATATGTACAAAGAAAAAGAAAATCACTCATTGAAAAGGGAGACGAATTTAGATAGAGCACTATGTATATACGACTTTAACACCTTCTTTAATTAAATATATATAGCATGAGTTGAGTCAATGATTTTGTTATATTGTCTGATTTCTTCCATGTGCTAATTCTAAATTTGAGCTAGGTTTGAGGTCCATTTACACATAGACTATTTTTGGCTCTCCCCAATATTGACCTACCATGTTCTAGTTGTCTAGGCCTGGTGCGGGGGTTTGGTTAAGTAAATAGTTTGGACATTGTCAAGCTGATTTATGGGCTATACAATTCATAAATAGTCAATTTCATGAAGTTTCAAATTTCACAAGTGAAACTCTACTCTAGGGGCATTATCATCACACAGTTCTAATAGATTTTTGAAAATTCATAACAATGACTATTTTTCAAAGGCAGGGCCCAAAAAGTAGCCGGCGATTGTGATTTCTACTATTTTAAGGATCAATTTTCATTCGTCTGAATGAGCAAAGAATAAAAACGTGATGGTTGCAAACCTCTAGAAATAGATTTGATGCTTCGCCCGATTCTGTATTCTGTACAATGTCAACAGCAACTTCCTGCATCATCATCATCATAAAAGAAATCAATACATTTCAAAATGATAGTAAGTAGTAAAATTAAAAAGATGGAAGTAGAGATTGAGTTAGAGGCATTACTCGGGCAAGGTTGAGTTGACCTTGTTTCAATGTCTTGGGCTCCATCTCAATGGGGCAACAAAAGTTAGCCATGAAGAATAAAAGGATAAAAACTCAACAACGGCATGCAAAGATAATACTATTAGGCCACTGCCCATCACAAATAAAATTGCATGCTTAAGATGAACAAGTTGTTGTGACTCTTAAATAATAGTAGTACTATACTATATTGGTTTGGGAGTTCACGGAGTCTTTTTTGGTGGGGAATGGAGGCAAAAAAGTCTTGTAATACATTTACATCTCGTGAGGATGAACTGGATATTGAAAATGAGATGATGGACTTCTTTGAAAGTGCAAGTTGAAGAACAAGGCCTTCACGAGTTCAATGCCTTCTCCCTTTAATTGGTTGGTTGAGGACCGAGGTGGTTGCTCATTTTAAGTATGTATGTATGTATGTATGTACGTAGAATGAGATGTTCACGTCTTGGAATATGATATAATTAAATAGTTAGGTTTATGACCTATTTGTTGACTTGATATTGAAGTTGAATGCAAAATGACTCATCAAATTATAGCGTCACTGAAACATCTAACTGATTAAATGCAATTCAAATCCATAGTACAAAATCTTGTATTTCAAATTATAAGTTTTTCGTGTTTTAGCTAGGGGTATTTTTGTTCAGGCCTTATTTTCATATGACGTGTGAGTTAGTTTTCAATTACATGTCCAATAAGGCTAAAATTTGAATACCGGTCTTAAAAGTGGCTAAGTTTACTGTTTCTCCTGAATCAAGTTTAATGGGCTACAGCGAATATTGGGCCTCTTTGCTGCACACCAGTTTTGAGATCCATTTTTCATTGTAATGCCAGGTTGGCGGAATAGCCAATAATAACCTTGAAAATAGAGGTGAAAAAATTAGGAAAAAATAACATAAGTATATACTTTAACTTATCATATTTACACAAATTCTCATTCTTACAAAGTAATTATAAAAATTCAAACTAATTATGTATCTTTGTTGAATGTATTAGGAGCTAATTATATATCTCGACAGATTCAAAATCAAAAAAATATATCGGGAGCTAATTATGTATATTTACAAAGGATAAAATGTATCTTCGCTGGACGTATTATGTATTTCGACAGATTCAAAATCTAAAAAAATGTATCAAGGACTAATTTTACAAAGGAAAGAATGTATCTTCATTGGATGTATTAAGAGCTAACTATGTATCTCTATAGACCCAAAATTGGGATTTTCAGTAATTCTGCAAGAAATTGAGATTTTTTATAATTAAGCTCCAACCTATCGAGATTTATGCGTTTGATCAAAAATTAGCCCTAGAAAACATAATTCGCCCAACTCGTTTAAATTTGAGCGGGTTATTGATCCGTCGATTTATTAGGTCAGTCCACCAAAATTTAGGATAATATGCAGCTCAAATTGACCTATGAGAAATCTTATGAAAATATTTTCAAATTGGGGCAATTTGTGCAAGAACTTCTGTTTTGATTCACTCAAATTAAATCCAACTCATTCATTTGACACCTCTACCTGAAAGTATAACCCGGCTTAAGTTTGAACGGGTAAATTTTGGCCCAATGGACAGTGATTAATTGACTAATGCTAGCACATTTAGGGGTGGGGGTGGCCACACCTTCAAGATATACAAAAGTACTTTTTTGAAAAGAAAAAAAAAAAAGTTTTGTTTTGTTGATACATTCATGATTTATAAAAAGGAAAATCCAACGCACCCGTAAATAAAAAATAAATAAAAATCTAAGTAGCTTGATTTGACTATTAAACAAAAATAAATTAAGTATCTAAAAGAATAAACAACACAATGAAAAAATAATTTTAAGATACACAATTTAAGCAGCAACGTGCCTACTTAACCTCATAGTACTTAAATTAACACTGCACTAACTACTCCTCAAATCGTAAGTATTAAGCCATTAACTTAACACTTATATACTTGATTAAAGTATCATAATTTTAATTTTACATTAATGGGACCACTTTTGCATAATTAATAATAGCAATATATATATATATATATATATATTAACTCTTTACTCCATGTAGTCTTTTCTGCACATGCAAGCAATGTCCAGAAGCATGTGCCTTATCTTTTTACTATATTTTAGCTGTAAAATAGGAATTTTTCACCTAATTTCTTTGGCTTGGTAGTTGTTTAATTGGTAAGCCTAAAATATTATTCATGCAATTTTCTAACTCAGAGTCACTAATTACTAATTTGATATGTCTATGCATGTTATACTGTGAGTGTGAGAGACTGGATCAGTATATAATTCCAATTTAAGTATGTATATTTTTTTAATTAATTGATTTCAAAATTTCTGAAATTTGGAAATTAGTTAACTAATTATACTAAGCTTGCAAACAAATTAGGATCGTTAGCAAAAATATATTGCCTTTGAAAGATCAAAAATGATCCAGTATTCGCCAACATATATAAAACATCAGAACGTTAAGAAACATAGTGTCCAGAATAGAAAAGAGTCTAAAATATCTCTGAAATAGCTTAAAAATATCCCTCGTTAGATTTTTGGCTCAAAAATATCCCCTCCATTAAATATTTAACTCAAAAATACCTTTCTCTCTAACAAAATTCCACCAAGGATGCCACCTAAATTAAAAAAGTCACCTGGATATTCCACATCATTATACTGTCCACAGACATACTTAAATGGCAAAACATTATTTGCATCCGATGGATATTTACACAAAATTTATAATTTTATGATAACATGCATGCATGTCTTTCGTACATACATTTATCACTTAATCGTCATATTTAGCTATAATGTATTATAACTCAAATAATTGCTAAGACATAAACACTCGTACCGAGTGTTAATAAATATAATTTAAACTTCCACATGTAAGGCTCTGATTAATATTGCAAATCAAATTCTTGTACCTATGTGTATAGTCGATGGCTCCACGCTTTTATTTAATTAAATGATATTATTATGGTGCCCAAATAATCAAGTACAACATGATTAGTCATGTTGATTTTAAGGATTAATGGCCTTTCCACTATCACTCTCACTTAATTTGCACGGTTTCGATATATTATGCATTGACATTCGATTAATTCAGTTGAACTTAATATTTTTTTACACGAAATATATATGTTTATAACTATATAATTTTTAAAAATTTTATCCCTTTTAAGTTATGAACTCATAATTATTAAAGTGCAGTGAGTTCATAGGTTGAGCTATAGCTAGCTAAGCTATGAGCCAGAATTTTTGTAAGTTCTTTCGCAGAGTCTTGTGCAATTAATTAAGATATTTTTGTTAGAAAATTAATTATAAGAGTTGATTCTGTATTTAATTTATACTATGAACGTAGGCCAGTCTACGGATTTGATGTTATAATAATGTGTAATTAAACAAGTCATGTGACTCCCATCTGTCTTAATTATTTCATGACTAAATTTCTCCAATATATGACCACTTCTCATTATTTATTTTGTGGATTATTAATGGTTTTATTTCATTTGACAATTCCTTCGTATTGACATCTTTAATTTGACCATGATGGTCTATTGACTTCTCCTTTTTAATTTGTTAGACTGGTTGGAGCAATAGTATCCAGTTTCTCTTATTAATACTTCCTCCGTTTCAAATAATAAATGAATTGTTGAGTTATTTTTTAACGTTCAAAATAAATGAATTGCTTATTCTTTAAGGGATATGTTAGAAATTTCTTTCAATTTTACCCTTTCATTTAATGAGGTTCTTAAGTATTTCACATTTTATAGGAGAATAATTTAAAAATTATTAAATGGATAATAGAGAAAAATAACCTACAATTTATGTCCTAAATTTTTTTTTTAAGAGGTATGTCATACCCCAACAATTTAGTTATTTTAGAATGAAGGAAGTACGTTATGTATAGTATTACTTCACCTGTTCAAATTTTTGTGACACCTCACACCTTTGCTGTATAAATTTTATTTCAAAATATTTAAAAGTTTCGCGACCGAATTCATGGCTAAAATTAAAGTGTTTGACTTTTGAAGTTTGAAATGTCACATTGGGATTGAGGGAATATTACTCTTCTATTATTATATTTTATTCTTCAATTATATCCATTATTTTCTTTGTTTCAGTTATTGTATTATTTATTGTTGTTACTGTTCTTTTCTCCGTTATTTTTATTTTTTTCTGATTTTGATATGCTTTATTTTACAGATGATAACACGTCGGAAACAACATTCCGACCTTCATAAGATTGTAAAATTGTATACAATACACCATTTTCATTTTCAGTGACTTTATTTATAAGATTACACATATTATTATTATTATGTTGTTGTTGTTCGGTAGGTTGGAGCAATATCATCATGTCACTCATTACGTGAAAGAAAATTTCCCAACAAACTATTCCAATTAGGAAAGCAATTTAGTACTGGCAATTATATATATCAGCTTTAATTGCTTGGCATAAACACTGCTGATGGATCACCACTAATATTCACTTTCTTCATGATGTGTTTTATTAAAAGTTTCCACCAAATATATAATTTTGATTTGATCCCTGTTTGCGTTCTCATTCTTTTCCCCGCTAATTTTTTTTTTAAAGCGATTAAATTAACGCTTCGTATTTAAAAAATAAAAATTAACTTATATACCTCAATAATGTAAAAATAATTCACATTAGATCATGTCATTTTTATTTGTAGTAGTACAAAATTTGCATTATTTTGAAGATTATAAATTTTATTTTTGTACATATAGATTTCTTTTAAATATTTTTCAGACAACGATAGGTACGTGTATGTTAGAACGAAGTAACATTAACTCAAATCTTATATTTAATTAAAAAAAATAGATTTGCGCATATATTAATCTACCAAGAACCAGTGGCGGAACCCTTTCGGCGAAAAATTATGCTATATATGCATGGTTAAAATTATTTTTTATGTATATATATTAGATGTTGAACCCCCTTTGGTAATTAGTTCGTATGTTCACTTATGAATTCCCTTCGTGAATATCCTGACTCCGCTCCGCCACTGCCAAGAACGCATTAAGCGAATAAATTATTGTGCTCTAACTTAATATTTTTTTTACAAAAGTACATTATCGTATAAGCTAAACACTCTATATGAGAACTTACCGACAAAAAGTGGTAATAAGTGTTATGGAAGAAAATAAAAATATTAGCGGTAAGTAATATATAAAGAGTCAGTGTCACAAAAGGGGTATGTATATTAATATAGGTGGGGGAAAGAGGAGACAAGAATAATAGAAAACGTATTAGCAAATAACATGGAAAGATCCCTAGAGACGACATGAACACCTTTGGATATATTATCCATACAGCAATCCTCCATATACATTTCACTTTCACTTATTTGCATTGCATGTGCCACATCTTTCCTCTCCACATGCATGTCTAACCCCCATCCTAAAAAATATATTAATTCTATCGATCTTATTTAAGCTGATAGTCGAAGAATTTTATTTACGCCTTATGCTCCTTTTATTCATTTATGCTTGTCACATTTTACTTTATAAAAGTTAATTTAACTAAGTTTCGATGTCAAATTGAAGTATAGATTAATTTCAAATTTAGATGTTCAAAAACTAAATGAAAAATATTAAGAGTTACAATTTTTCTCATATTAATATGATGAAGATATAAATATATTTTAAAATATTGATTAAAATCCATGTAGTTTGCCTCTCGAAAAGCAAAATATGACAAGTAAAATGAACAGAGAGAGTAACAAGTAATTCGTTTATTTTTCTCAGGTTACAATGCGATCTTTCCTTCTTCTTTTTTTTTTTTTTTTTTTTTTTTTAAATAATCATACCTTATATGATAAGAATTTAAACTATTACTAGACTACTAGGATATATAAGTTTTCTTTTTCAATAAGTGTAGAAACATATTATGATGCATTAAAGTTTCTGCTACGTTTGAGGTCTAGAGAAGGATTGAATACAAGCTTAGGTCTATTGTTTACAATCTTTCTTTGCATTTCTGCTAGAGATTATTTCGATTTAGATAAGTGTAAAAACATATCAGCAACATTCAGATGATGAGTCTATCCCTAATCATATATACAGTATTTTAGGTGGACGTTAGTGTGCGTACATACATTGTACCATCAAGTACTATTTATTTGTGTGGGTTCATATTTGTTTGAGCCCCATGCAGATACAGTTGGCTCCCATACTTGTCTCTTTCATTTCATTTTTCTTCTTTCTTCACAATCTAGTATCTATGCATTATATTATACTCCTTATATTTGACAGGAAACTGGTAAGGACTATTAATTTATTTATTTAATTTAAAGCATCGTACCAATATACGTTATAAATGGAATTATAAAGGAAGATGTCGAGAATAAACCTTGGGTCTAACTTAACCTCAAAAGCTAGCTAATGAGGTGAGGATTATTCAAGTCCATATAAACAAACTACTAGTCCATTCCCCAACCAATGTGGGACTTTTTATCCACTCTAACTCCCCCAGGCCCCGGGCCTAACTGGCGCCTGACATGTGGACCGGGAGCTCAAAACGAGGATGAACCGGCTCTGATACCATGTCAAGAATGGACCTTGGGCCTAACTCAACCTCAAATTTAGCTCGTGAGGTGAGGATTACCCAAATCCAAATAAGCAAACTACCAGTCAATTTCCCAACCAATGTAAGACTTTTTACCCACTCTAACAGAAGATATATATAGGAGACTTATATACTATTTATAACTACCATATATAGATCATGTCCCCCATTTTATTTGGTATATACTCATATATCTCGTGAAATCTAAGCTACACATATCCAAGCTAGTTCGAACATCATATTTATAAAAACTATGAGTAGTCTACAATTATTATTATCGTTTTTACCTGAAAGAGTAAGATCAAAGAAGAATTGCACTGTCGAATAGTGACTTATACATGCATGCATCGTCCAGCCGACATTTTTGCACCATATATATTTAAAGGTCTCTTTCCTTCGATTTTATTTTATGTGTTTTAGTTACTCGATATTAAGTTTATAAACAATAATCGTCTTATATTAAAAAAGTGAATATATAGTAGATTGTAAATTTGGCACGCCATTACAATGGGTAGAGGTGGATTCTAGCCGTTTTGAATTAATGGGTGCTAAATTAATCAAAGTTGTCTGAATCTGCCAAACTCATATGTATCTTCAACCCTACCTCCGCATCTCCTTTTTCGGTTAGTGTCATGCACTTATAATATTTATTTTATCTCAATTTATGTTGTGAGGTGTTTTTCCTTTCAAGAAAAACGCCATGAGTGTAGTTAAATAATAAATTTAATATATAATTTATTTTATCTCAATTTATGTACTTATCTTAAATAATAAAATTTTAAAATTTTCTATTATGTAGTCAACCAATACTACATAATGTGCTAGGGAAGCATCATGAGTGTCGAGTTAGGAAATTGCATTATATTTGTCGAAATATTATATTGTAGCTATGAGATTATACTTCATGTATACATAATAATTAATATATTTTTTAAATATTTTATATTTTAAATCTCTTTAATAAAAATTGGATCTATATATATCATCACTAGAAATAGTTGGACTTGGAGCAAATAATAAGAAGATTGGGTAAAGATAACGTAGTGGACCCCTACGAGAAGTGCAATTGTCTATGATCGGGTAGACAATTATATAGGGGCAAAATATTAGAGTATAATTATTTTAATCCAATATATATATATAGCTCGTCCTTTGACCTAGGTTATCCCCAATACATTATTAATAATGTAGTACTATACCACTAATTATCATATAATAACAATTTATTATTCCTTTGAAAATTTTGCTACTGGTTATAAATTATAATCACTCTTTTTAATTCCTCGTTCTTTTCCCACATTGATTCTCAACGCAATTCCATGCAGCTACTTCGTACGCTGCACGATATTTCTTTTTATTTTTCTCCCCAACCCAATTTCATATAGTCCTGTGGTCACTGAAATCTATGCTAATATACTGCTGTTTATTCAATTTATTTGTTAGAGAAACTATGGGTCAATAATATAATCTATAGACGTAGTTGTACCTCTGCCTAAAATCGATCAATGGCATGTTCTTTTGTTTTTTCTTTTTTATCAATTTAATTCTTTATTTATTCATTTTAATAGTATGTAGATATAAATCAATTATTACGTTTAAAGCAGTACAAGATAAAGATTGTTAAGTAAGAAAAATAGGAATTACAAGTTTTGGTCAAATATAAACGTGTTACAATAAAAGTTAGTTAGCTTTTGGGTGAAGTTAGGCCAAGATAATTTATTGATCATTCGATTTATTATATATTTAATTTGAACGTTCACCTTAATTATATTATTTACGCTGCAAATGCTAGAGTT
Source organism: Capsicum annuum (assembly GCF_002878395.1). NCBI lineage: Eukaryota > Viridiplantae > Streptophyta > Magnoliopsida > Solanales > Solanaceae > Capsicum > Capsicum annuum. The sequence goes on from NC_061113.1 coordinate 267,173,398, forward strand.
ATACATCAGCTCTTTCATTCTTTTGAGGTTTCTTCATATTGGCATGGACAATTTTTACTTTAAAAGCTAACGTTTGAAATTGAATTTGCTCCATCCAAGACCATTTTCGTTATCAAAAGTGGAATGTTGAGATTAAACTTTCAGCCTTTTCCTTTCTAGTTTCTAATACAATTTCTTTAAACTGTGACCTCTCTAATTCCTGGTACACCAATTATACTCATTCTGTGGCAATCTATCTATGTGGAAATCGGTGAAAAATAGAGAGAGAGAATTTAGATTGCACCACCCAATAAAAAGATACAATACCAACTTCTATATTTGTTTTTTATTTTTCCAATATAAAGAAGAAGAGGTGCTACTTTTGAAATGGTAACGGAAGTGCATGTTGCTCGAATTTTTTTTAAAAATATCATCAGTACATATTCAATCCTTAAAAAATATATTAATTTTTTGAGAATTCAATATGCTAAGTGCAGTAATATTTTTTGAGAGTTCGACCAACAATTAGACTGGAGTTGAGACAGGAAAAAAATAAAAGGACCCAGGGTAATTAGTTGAGCCCGTGAGCCCTCCATGTGCATAATTCTCACCTTTCAAGTTTTCAAGTTATGGCACAATGGCCCATGCCATTGACAAAGGCACAATATGCACAATTGTATGCACCTACTGGCTACTTGCATTGATCATTCCCCCTACCCACTTTCCATCTTATTACACATATATTTTTCATCTCCCTCTACATCATTTGTCAACAAATGAATATAATCTAATTCCTTCACCCTTGTCCAAATTGTTGTTTGGAACTAACTTGTGCACATTATTGTACGAAATTCCTTTAAAAACTCAAGTACATATGCGTCTTTCGCCCATCTAATTTATCAATGTGATGGAACAACACACTATTTACACACTTAAGTGGTATTTGTTTTATAATATGCACCAATGTATAAATGGTATAAAATATTCCGGCTCGTAAATTAGATGGCCTAAAGACATTGAACTGTTTGAAAAATTTTAGTTTGATTGTATATTTTCTTATTTATATTTAAACATTTCTAAAATGATAAATTTGTTTCCGCCATTACCGGCAATTATCTTACTTTTTACGGTCGAATTTCAGGTTTTACATAAACTGTTATTTATAGATATGAGATCTCTATGATTATTTTCCTTGTGATTTAAGTACTCCCTCCGTTTAAAAAATGATGACCTATTTTGATTTGACACAAAATTTAAGAAAATAAAGAAGACTTTTGAATCTTATGGTCTTAAATTAAAGTTATGTCAAATGTATCAAAATGTTCTTTACTTAAACATACCAGGTGGAAAACTGAAATTAGAGTATTGCCAAAAATGGAAAGAAATCATTCGTTTTTAAACGAACTAAAAAGAAAAATAGGTGATTCTTTTTTAAACGGAGGGAGTAGTATACTATTTATGTTGTTGATTTTTGGATGCTAAACTTATAAAGAGAGAGTACTGAAATGATGACCAAATACAAACGAAACAAATTATAATAACGTTGAATATTTCGACTTAACAAGTCTTAAAATGAATCTATAAATTAATACCAAAATTATCAGAAACGTTACATAACTCTAATTTCTAATTGACATTTAATCTTTTTTTTTTCTTTTCCTTTTAGGCTCCTATGGGATTTGCTAGGAACTTTTTTTTTCCTCTCCCTCTTCATATCCTGATATTTAAATATCTAAAACTAGATGGAATTAGGAAAATGGATGTTAATTAAAACTTAAAAAACGAGAAAATTGCAAAGTAGTTATCCCCTACACTAGCGTACTGACACTTAGATTAGGTGCCTGAAATTTGGACCACAGTTTTGGTGATGATGAAGCAAGAATTCATCTCCACCGTTTGATACACCGAAAATTGTGGGCTGACTAAGCAACTGATGCTGATGAACTTGCTGTACTCTATGGAGCTCCTTTTGTCTTCGGAGCTCCAGGACTTTTCGATGCGAATTCGAATGCTTTGCTGAGATAAAGGTCGGACTAGACGCCGGCCGATACTCAGGCACCAATCTCCCGGACTTGTACCTAACACCACATGCATTGCAGAGTGTTTTAGGACCCATGGGACCTGTGCGCCACTGCGGTGTCTTGTCAGAAGCGCAGTGCAGGCATTTCCGTCCTGGCACTTCCACATTCTCTCGCTTCCTCGACGGTGCTTTACTGGCTTTACCCGTGAACGCGGCGTTATTATTAGCAGCAGAACCGGCGTTGTTGTTGTTGTTGCTATCTGATGATGAGGTGGCAGGTGATAGCAGCAGCTTAAGACGGGACGACCAGTCGCAGGGAGCGGCGCGTGAGCGCTTGCTACGAGCTTTGCCAGGTACGGAAGTGTCTGCGGGGAAGACAAGTGGAGAGCTAATTCCGGTGGAAATTGTGGTGGCGGAGGAGGAACTGTCGGTGGTTTGGGTGGTGGAATTAACGTTTGGTACAGGTACAAACTGAAGGTTTTGAAGATCATCACTTGAGAATGATTCCTCCACAAAATTTGACAGCCATTCTAGCTCAGCTACCTGATCATACTGTTCAAAACAAAAAGAAAATCCTCAGTTAATTCGATTGAATTTTCATAATTTCAACTAAAAATCAAACTATATGAATTTGGACTCTATATTCAACACTACTGTCAAACGATGCATGAATTTTTTGTTGCATTTAACACGTGATGAATTTCTTAATTTAGAGCTTGACTGATTGCGGGAGAGAGTCATGTAAAATGCACTCTAATCTCTAACAAAAGCGACTCCATACTCAGAACTCAAAATTCAAGATAACTGATTAAGAAGTGAATGAGTACTTAGCTAGCAAGGTCTTATAACATAAATAGATTTCAAAAATGACGGAAAATTAACCAAAATTAGAAACAAGTTTGTAATTACCGGAACGCAGAGTTCGCTGGTGGGGAACGGAGCATCAGTGAAGCTACGGCAGCTGAGGTTACCGTTAAATTGAGCATCTCCACCGGAAACAGAGGAATTACAGCTGTCAACGACGGTAACAGTGGAAGAATCAGCAGAATTATTACCGGTAATACTGTCAAAAAAAGCGTCGGCCATGACTTCATCTTCATTAGGGAAATCCAAAAGTTCATCGACAATAAAATTGTTGCCATTACTATTATTGTTGTTATTGCAATTGTTGTTGTTCGGATTTTGTTCGTCTCCGGCATGTGAGAAAAAGCCGCTGACGAAGAAATCCGATGCTTCCATTTGTAAGAAGAAAGAAAGAAAGAAAAGGTGTGGAGTGTGGGAGAAATGGAGTGTGTAAAAGGCTTAAAGAGAAGGAAAGAAACGGTTGATTAGAGACTAATTCTTTATAGCTGAGAAAAAGGAAGGAGAGAATGAAGGAAGTGAGTGTGAAGAGGACACAAGTGCTGAAACTAAGTGTCCGGGTCAGAGGGGTTTTCATAAGTGTAATGAAGGTCTTTTTCGTAATTATGTCCATCTATCATTTTTTATTCTTTTTTTATTTTCCTTAAAAACTCGAGTCACTTGCTACTTCTGCAAAGTTGTTTCATTTTACCTTAACATGCTTGTATTTTACTACTAAGACTTTTCTCTACTAGTGTATTATTTAATTTCTCAAGTTTTAAGCAAATTTAGAAGTTTAGTACTCGCTCTGTCCCAATTTTTATAGTATATATATTGTGGTCTGATTGGGTAAAGAGTTTAGAAATTATAAAATTTTTCAATGGCTTGAAATAAATGATAGGTGTCTCTGTGAGTATATATCAAATCATTTAGAGAAATTGATATTTTAAAAGTTAAATTGTTACTCAATAAATATAGAAATATGTCGTTCATTTGGCAACAGATTAAAAAAAAAGTGTATTATATATATTGATACAAAGAAAATACTATATGTTTTGAAAAGATAGAGATCATGTCTACGTACACAATATTTGTTTTGAACTCTGTGTAGAATTAGTAGAGATGTTTTGATGTGGTTAAGATTTCAAATTTTACTTTATGATTGTGGTAAGTAAAGGTTTACTTTAGACTTTAGAGTTTGAAACTTTGTCTTAAAGGTCAAAAATTGTATACTAAAGTGCCAAAAATGGATGTCACGGCTGTCATGTGCTGTTCGAATAATTTAAATACAGAATCTCTATGGATTATTTATCCTTGCTTCTTTTTTTCGTACTAGTAAAGTTAATTAGTACTTACTGTAATAGAAATAAAATTAAGAAAATGAAAAGGGAAATTAATGAGGTGGATTAAGAAAGATAATTAAATACTTAAATTGATACAACCCCCCTTAAGAATCGATCCTGCAGGTTTTGTCGCCGTGACTCCACCATTACTGTCCAAGTTCACAACCGGATTCCTCTGTTTTTTCTCTATTATTATTATTATTATTATTAGGTTGAAAACAAACTATCTCGGGGTTGATTATTTGAGATTAACCAAGTTGTGGTGCGGTGCAGCGGATGAGGCTGCTCCATCCTTGATTAGAGGTCGAGGGTTCAATCCTAGGCATGGAGAAAACTCTGTTGGGAGCGCTACCCTCGAGTGGAGCCCTACCCGGCGCAAATCCAAATTAGTCGGACTCCAGACACCAAATGGAAAACAAAAAAAAGATTATTTCAGATTAACTATCTCGAAATTAGTTATTCTACTGTCAACGTGAGCTTAAAATAACACTACAATGAAATGAGTTATCTCATACATTTTATTTCAACCAAATATGAGAGATTAATTCCAGATTTAGGTATCAGTAATCCTTAGTATTAACTTTATCTTAATGTATTGGGAACAGAGCTTTGCCTTCTGAGTATTTTTTTTGAAATATTTTGTTTAAAAAAAAGTTTTAGCTGTTTCCTGGTTACTGCAATTTTCATATATTTTAACTCCATTATTAGCCAGTACTTTGTTAACTCTCATGTTAACATATTCCTTGAACCCACGTTTAAGCACGAACGTTACAGCTCAACCTGCTTCAAATTGCTCCGTCATCATGATATCCACGTTTAGTTTTTTTAATCTGCAGTTATATTTTGGATAAAGATTACTCCCTATATATATATATATATATATTTACATTCATAAATAAGATGAATTATGAATTTAGTGACAGTTTAAAACTCATAAACTTAAAATTTCTTTTTGCAAAACATGACCGAATAGTTGTTTTTGGAACAATTGCTGAAAGATATTCTAACAAAAAATACACTGAAATTTTCAATTATACACATGAATTTGAGTTGAAAGTGATGAACTCCTTAAAAGATGTATCAGTCAGTGCAATAATATTTTGCTTTTCTTCTTCCAATCTTTTTTTTAATTTTTCTTTTCTTCTTTAGGATGGATGATGGGGATTTAATAAGAAATTGTAATATGTGGCGGGATAATATTACAAATCCCAAGGTGAAACACAGTTAAAAAAAACAGATAAAGTTAGTTTACATCAACAACCAATCATTCGCCCACCTCTCCTACCTGCTTTCCTCTTTTACTTTTTTTCCCCATTTTCCCGTGGTTAAAATGTTTGGCATATTTTATTTATTTATTTATTTTTTGAAAAATAAATTTCTTACAAATGAGAAAGAACTACTTTTGAAATTGGGGAACAAGCATATAATTGACATTTCAAGTTTATTATCTCCAGAGATCCACCCAATATCACCTAACTCCCACCTCTTGAACATCCCGCCACTCCCAAACCCCTCTCTCCATTCCATCTGCTTCAATAATATTTCGCTAAATAACTTATAAATATTTTTGAGATAATATTTTTTTACTTATATATTAAATTCTAAAAAGAATTATGATATTCATTTATTTTTTGAGAAAACACTTTCCAGTAAATCATTGTTCGGGGAAAACCTTGTCCTTTATGTAAAAAATTATGAGAGTATATCCTCTTCCTCTCCCAGGGTTTTAGAGTTTCAATTACGAATTCAATCAAATTTAATAATACTTGATTTATATATATATATATAAGTATATTAAAAAAAAAAGTTAAAAATTTTTTATTTTTGTTTTTTTGAAGTATAAGTTAAAGGTGTAGGGGCTAGGACTTATGAGTGAGTTCGTGGGGTCCGACTAAGCACGTGAGAGAGGATAGGGATATTGTCAGCTTATCATGTGACGTACTTTTAAATTAAAGAGGCAACATGTTCAATTATTCATTTCAAAAGATCAAAAGCCACCACTTACTCTTTTGTTGGTTTTAAAATTATGAACGAATTTATACTCAATCAGATTCTAACGACCTAATTTTCATTAAGAAGAAGATTATTCTTCTTCATCGTAATTTAAATTTGAAATTTTCTGTCAAGGTTGAAGGATAATATATGTTCATGCAGTAACTACACCTCAATTTTAATTAAATGCATGGGGGTTCACTCTACAAATTTTGATTTTATAAAACTCAACTTGGATCGTCATTTTACCAAACAAAAAATAAGGTTAAAATAAGCAAATATCTATAAATAAATATATATTTTAGAAAAATGAAAGCGTGGACAGAATTTGAAGTTAATATGGCTTCGGAGTTTTTATCTTGTAAAATTACGTCGAATTAATAATAATTACACAAATTTAATTATTTTCGTAATAAAATAATAGGATTTTGGATCAAATTAATTGAATTTGATCGAATCCGTAACCAAAAAGCTATCTCCGCTTCTGCTAACAAGACTAAAACATGCTCCTCAATAGATCCCATACATTGTATGAATCTTTTCTTTTTTTTTCATTGTATGCTATCTTTAACAAAATGTACATTAATTTGAAGTCTTTCAAACAATGTTCTTGTATGTAATTTTAGGTATTTATATACCTCGATTCTTTGAACACTTCCAACAACAATAATTCCATGCTTACAATCTAGTACATTTATAGCTCGTTATGATACGTGATCAAAAAAATTTCAAACGACCTTCTTTTATTTTATCATCATTGTACATTAGCTTCATGCACAATAACGTACTTAGTGAAATTCCATAAATAGGATCTGTGGATGATATATTACGCAATACGCACACCTTATCACTACTTCATGGAGATAGAGAAGTCATTTTCAAAAGAACCAGATATTTGAGGCAAACCTATTGTTTGTGGTCTTATTGCTTTAGGTTTCTGACGAACTCTCAACTAGAACTAGTAGTAGTAAGTAGGAGCGTGTAGCGGTCAGTTCGGTTTATCAGATTTTAATTTTTAAAGATGCTAAATCAATAAGACATTTTTATCGGTTTTTGGTTTATCAATTTTTAGTTTTTAACGGTTCGGTTTTCGGTTTAACCGATAAGAAAATACTCATAAAATAGAAATAGTAGTAACTAACATTAAAAAAAACACTGAATCTTACTTGCAACCAAAAATCCTACATGATGTGTTTTAATTTACATGAATCTTCAAGTTTGGACTAAAGGCTGTAAGGAGAAATTAAGAGTTTGTATAATTGAAATAATAGATTTGTTAATTTGTAGAAATTAAAGAAAATATGTAATAAGTCATATATA